>NC_056746.1:1093199197-1093499197 GCF_019279795.1 Protopterus annectens | reverse complement strand
GGTCTAATGAGGGAAGAGTAGAGAGAGAGAGATGATGACCTTTTTCTTCCTGGATGCAAAACCCTTGTTAATGAGATGTGCCACATAGAAGGACTTTCTGACCACAGTGGCAGTGTGGTTGCTGAAGGAGAGGTTGCTGTCAACCTGTGTCCCAGATCTCTTATAACGCCTTCTGTGCTCAGTGGGCTCCCATCAATGTGGTAATTAGTAGGAACTGAGTTTTTCCCAAAGGGGATGACAACGCATTTTATGGCATTAAGCATAAGGCCATGGTTTCGACACATCATTGGTCTCAGTGAGGCCTTTCTGTAGGATGTCTATATCACTTGAGGAGTTAATAATGGCTCCCAGCTTGCAGTCGTCTGTGAACTTGGTCAGCCAGAGTCCCTCCATGTTGGTCTGGACTTCTGAGAATTAGATGCCAAACAGGAGAGGACCCAGCACTGATCCCTGTGGGTCTCCAGTCGTGACTGGTCGGCAGTCTGACTTGAAGTCCACTACTTTCACACTGTGGGTTCTATCTGTGAGCCAGTTTGCAACCCACCTAGTGATATAGAGGCTGATGCCTAGTTTGGTGAGTTTATCAATAATTCCTGAGTGGGGAATGGTATCAAAGGCCTTAGTCAGATCGAGGTAGGCTGAATGAACTGCCTGCCCTCATCCACAGCTCTGATGACTGACTCAAAGAAGTCAACCAGGTTGAGTAGGCATGATCTACCTTTCACAAAACCAAATTGTGTGGGATCTAGAGTTTGGAGATTCCCTATATCCTTGTTAATTAGGTCCATGATGATGAGCTCCATAGCCTTACATATCAGACTTGTCAGGCTAATCAGCGATAATTTCCAGGGTCTGTAGTCACTCCCCCGTTATGGAGAGGGATGACTGTAGCAGTGTGCCATTCAGTAGGGACAAAGCCTGAGGTAAGGCTGTGATTGAACAAGGCACAGAGATGTGGTGCCAGTTCACTTTGTAGTTCATGTAGAACACATCCAGGGATATTGTCAGGGTCCCATGGAAGCTGTATTCTTGGCCTTGGAAAATGCAGCTTTAACCTGTGCTGCAGTAATGCTGGGTGTCTGGCATTCCTTCAGCATTGTGATTGGTCCTTTGGGGGGAGGGGTAAAGTTGGCACTGAATCTGTCAGTCAGTATGTTGACAATATCTGTTGGCTCATTATAGGAGGTACCATTGTGCAGTAACTCACAGCAAACCTGGGTATTGCCATGGATATTCCTGATTTAACTATAGAAGGCTTTGTGGTTGTTATTAGTGTCTGCCACAATTCTGCCTTCATAGCTGGCTGTAGAGGTTTTGATGAGGGAATCTCAACTTTTTGTTGAGGCTAATAAGGACGTTTTTCCAGTCGTGGGACTTCACCTTTTTCTGCAATAGTTTCTTCCTTCTGTTGTAGAGTTTATTAATGGCAGGGGGCCACCAGATTGACTTCCTTATTTTGAAGGAGAGCATTTTGGTTCTGTTGGGTATGGCTAGTTCCATGCATTTATATATGTGCTTGTACAGTGCATTGGTGCATGATTCAGCAGTCATGCATCTATTTTCCATTGACATAGGTGCCGTGAAGTTAGCCACCTCTGTTTTTAGGAGCCCAGAGTCAGCTTTGGAGAAATTTTTCATGGTGGTTACCTTTGCGGGGTGTGTGGGTGAGATGTGGATTTCCATCTGATTAGTTTGTGGTCGGTTCTAACCAGGGAGGAATTGATTATTGGTGTAGAGCAATGGTTGCCCATGTTAGTAAAAACCAGGTCAAAGATGTTGCTTCCTCTAGTGGGGGTAAGAATGAGGTGGTCCAGGGCATTGGAATTGATGAATTCCAGGAAGCGTTGGGCAAGTGTATTGGTGCATGAGTAGTTTTCCCAGCTGATGGAGGGGTAGTTGAAGTCACCTAGTAAGAGAGTGTTGGGTTGGACCCTAAGAGTTTCCAAGGTGCTTAGGAACGTGGAGTGAGAGTCTTGGGACATGGTGACCTATAGCAGGCTATGACCTGAATCACCGTCCTACCCAATGTTAGTTTTACCTAAACTATCTCAGATGGGTTAGATTGCAGTTGAGGTTTAAACGAACACATCAGCTTAAAATCTGAATTGAGATATCGAGCAACACAGTTTTGATACTGGTTTTAACTTTTCATTCAACCTTGACAACCTCAGTTTTTTAAGAAACTTCATTTTTTTAAAAAAACTTCATTTTTTAGAATAATACATTTTTGATTAGAAAACTTCTTTTATTAAAAAGATTTTTATAATTGAATGAATGTTTTATAAGATAAATAGTTTTGTTTGGGGAGTTTAAGTTTTTTAGGTTAAAAACACACTGTCACTTTAATTTTTAATTGGTTCTTCTCAATTGATGGTACTAGGTACATATAAAAATGGTGTTAGTACCTACTATTAATTGTTCTGATGACGTCTACCGACGAAAGCGCTTGACCTATCCTGTGGATTATTTTACCATTTTGGATTGTTTGATTGCTGACTCATTTTGTGTACAGTGGATCATTTTATGTGGCCTGAATAAAGGTGTTTGTTATATGGTGGTCGTAGGTTTTTTGGCTCAAGGAGTGGTTCATTGGATGTTATTAGTGGTTGTTGCCACTCTTTTACACACCTTTTTGGTTTTCTGTCCATCATACTTTAACTGAGAATTTAGTGACCTTATACCATATGACAATTAAATAAAGGGATTGTACCAACAGAAATATCCATGTATCAGTTGTACTTTACGTGCTTTTTTTTTTTTTTGAGGTCATCTTCAGAACAGAGCTTGCTGGGGGCCTATGATTCTGGGTGAGGTTTTATAACATCAGCAACAAGTCTTCTTCACTATGGAGTATAGCCTGTTAAGCACATTTTCATCTTTCTGGATCCTACTTCATTCAGTCTGTCAGATCCAACTGATGGGTACCTAACCACTTGTCTTATCTGATCTGGCCTTTGCTAGTGCTCCTTGCTTGAAGCTATTTTTCTCTCCCATGATTCCCCTGTACTCTAATTGACCTTATTTCTTATTTGTAGCTGTTAGTGTTTGGATGAATCCTCAGGTTCTTCCAGCTAAGTGTTGTTTCTTTGATATTATTGGACAGTGCAATGGTTAACATTGTCACCTCACAGCAAGAGGTTCTTCAGTTCAATTCTCACCTGGGATGCCTTCTGTGCGGAGTCTGCATGTCCTCCCTGCATTTATGTGGGTTTTGTCTGGGAACGCTGGTTTCCTCCAATGGTACAAAGCTATGTGTCTGGAGTGTTCCTCCCTGGGCCACCGCTGAAAATTGACTCATTCCAAGTCGGACTTTCCCGGTAAACAAATGCTAAATAAATATTATATTCTTGCTTAAATTTACCTTTCTTGAAGGTTTTCTCCTGTGGAGTACATTTAAACCTGTGTATACATTTTTATGTATATTTTTCCCTTTTCCTTGCTGTTAGTAGCAGCTTCCCTCAGCTCCTTTGTAATGCTTAGGAAGGAGGCCTAATGTCTATATTTCATTCTCTAGTTACTTTAAAAAAACATATTCTTCTTTAGGTTACATATATGTTAACTTTACTGTACTTTCTCCATCTGTACAGTGTTGCTGTTTGGTAATTTGCATTGTGGTGTTTTGTTCTATGTGGCATGTGCAGCCATAAAATCCCTCCCCACTACACCCATGACCAACCACTGAGTGGTATGCACTGGGACCAGATCACCTGTCTGCAGATTGTGCTCTCTATAAGTTCTTTGGACTTTGATCATTTGCAGACAGAAAAAAATATTCTAAAACACCTCCTTCCTCTTGGCTAGTTTACAAAACAAACTTGGGAGGGGAGGGACCAAGAGAAAAATAAACACCAGAAAGAGAAAATTGAATGATGCAGATCTTTCTGCAGCCCCTAAAGTCCTGAGGCAGGAGCCAACACAATCTCCTGTAGTGCTAATCACCATGTGAGAATCTTCACCTCCATTTCCATGTTCATTGTAACCTATAGTCATACCAGACAAATCTCAAAAGTGTAGCAATGAGCAGGCATTCATCTGAAAGGGAACTGTCACAATAGCTTTCATCAGTACCACCCTCTACCTCTTCCCACTGGTCTGCCAGGATCTTCAGGAGTACCACAGATGTCTATTGGGACCTTATGATGAGGGCTGTTCTGAAGCAACAGATTGACATAGATGTCATCCAATTCCCATCAGTATCAAGTGCAGATTGGTATATCCCCTTATCATCCATACTTGCTCCTTTTCTATTCCATATTTTGGCACTGGTAGTTTTGGAGCTATCAGCCTGAGCCTGTGTATCTGGTGCTGATGTGTACCCTTATCTTAGGCATCAACTGAATCTCAGGACTGACTGGTCAGCTTTGAGACCTCAGCACCTTTCTTGGCACCAACTCACTTGGTGCCAACCTTGATGTCAGAATCATCTATATTCAATACATCAGCATGGATTTCCATATCAAAGCCTTCTAGGTTGTTGATATCAGAGATCATCTCCTCACATGGCTTATGCCCACTTTGGTGGGGATGGGTAGGGCTCCAGGTTGGATCTATGCAATGCTGACAGATCCAGGGTTGGCACTTTGGATGATGGAGAGAGTGATTGGTACTCATTTGAGAGCACTTACACATCTGCCACTGAGGTTGGTTCCATCCTCTGGCACCCAAACATCAGTACTTTAGCCCAGTCATCAAATATCCCCTAGGCAAACTAGAACAGAAAGCCACAAGGAGCCATTATGTGTGCATTCTGAATCCTCTGGGGATATGGATCACCCATCAGATATTTCCAGAAAAAGAACATGCAAGAAGGGGCACATGGACCTCTAAAAGAGACTTAAAAAAAACTTTATTGAATTCTCACTTGTGACATAGGAAAACATACATTTATACAAAGTAATCACACCATATTAACAAATTCACATTTACAAAGATTGTATATCACATATAATGTTCTATATAATATAATCAAACCAACATTACATAAAGGGTCCACTTCCTGCCTTCTCTTAAACCACATACCTCCTCCAAAACATTTTTTGCATGTATTGTTCCCACAATTTCCTTTTTTCTATTTAATTTACTCCTACCCTTTTCTAAAGATCCCACTTCCTGATCTTTTATCTCTGCTGCAATATTCACTACTACAAGTATGGTTGGTTTAGACTTTGATTTCCATTTTCTAGTAATTGATTTTGCAGACACCAGAATTAAACTTAAAAAAGCCTTATTAGGTCTAGACAATTTAGGTCATGTACCCCAGCTAAAAAAATAATTTCCTTAGTCATACTCATTTGCTGGCCCAGTTTTCCTGACAGTGTACTCTGTAGAGAAGTAAGTCTGCCAACTCATTACATTCTGAGAATATAGGCCCCCAGGTATATCTTTCTTCCCATTACATCTCCAACATCACCTCAACATCAACCTCAAGGCCCTATGCCTGTATTCTGTCTCCTACAGGCTTTTGAGGGGGAGATCTATGCTTGGCATATAGGATGTTGTCAGACCCCAGTCTGATAGACTTCCTGCATATCCACAAAACAAACAGCACCATAATTACCTGTTATAAAGACTTAAACCTTGTCTGTGATATAAAGAGGACCTGCTGGAGAGATAGGTATGTATCCCAGAAACTATCCTGTCTATGGAACAGGCTCCCCATCCATGTGAAGCGGAGTTCCTTCCTAACCCAATTCAAGTGCAACTTGGACAATTGGATGAGAAACCCAAAATTCATCTCTGGTTTGGCACCTGTGTCTCTAATGGACAGAGGTAATCTGTAAATGGTTCATCTCCAAGGCCCATGCGTACACTTATCAAGGGTATCAGAACTTGTCAGAAATTTGAGATGCATTGTTAGGCTTAAAAAGACACTTGTGGTCGTTAGCCTAGTAAACACCTATGAATTTATGATATGCCATCAGCCTGAGAACAATTCTTTGGAGTCTGCTTAGGCTATAAAAGTATCTTTGCAAACACTTCCAGGCAAAAATCCTAAATATTCTGGATTTTGCTGCATGTATGGGAGCCACACATTTGTCCTCCCATTGTTTCTTTGTGAATTGCTTATCTAGTCTTTTTTCCCAATCTTTTCTGACCTCCTCTGATTGATTTGTATAGTTATCATGAGGAATTTTATATGCCCTACTTCTTCTTCTTCTTTTGGCTTTTCCCGATTAGGGGTCGCCACAGCGGATCACCTGTCCGCTCATGATTGGCAGTGGAGTTTTACAGTGTCGAGTTGCCAGCCTGGCGCCCAACCTTCCACAGAAGGCACACACATGCACACACTCATGCCTAGGACCAATTTAGAGTGTCCAGTCCACCTACAGCATGTCTTTGGGATGTGAGAGGAAACTGGAGCACCCGGAGGAAACCCACGCGACCTCAGGGAGGACATGCAGACTCTGCACAGAAGGCACCCCAGCTGAGGATCAAACCAGAGAACCTCTTGCTGTGAGGCAGCAACACTAACCGTTGCACCACCGTGGCCACCCATATGATTAATTATCCCTTTTTAACAGCAGCTTCTGTTCTAGATTCATCTAAAAACTCAACTAGTGCAAGTGTTTCATTCAGGATTCCACTACAGCTTTCTCTTTGCCTGTACTCTGATATTGATCCTCGATAGGGAAGGCAGTCTCTAGCCTGCAGTCCTAATGTCTTCTTGGCCTCTTCCCATTCTGTTACCTTTCACTGTCTAATTATTTGTTCCCAATACCTTGGTTCCTTTGCCAGCTTCCTCCAGTAAATTTCAAGCCTGTCTTGCCTATTCCCTGTACCCATAACAGCAGTCATCCTTACTGGCAGAATCTCTTTTCTCTCCATTCCTTTTTTGGCTTAGTTTTTAGTTTGCTTTCTGCTACTTTATGAATATAATATTGTATCTGATGTTGTTAGTCTTCATGTAATCCTTGACTGTAGGCTCAGTTCTGAGCCTCAGAACTGACTCAGCCATTTACTTTAGCTCACGCCTTCCAAACTCTCAAGCTAGGCTGTAGCCATAATGCTCCTCTCTAAATTACCTCAGATCTCATTTGCCGCTTTGTATGTCAGACTCGTCCAACTTTTCTCGTACTTTGGCAGTTAGAGTAATTTTTTTTCTCTAATTTTCTTCATATTTTCTATTTTTCTGTATTTATGTGCTTTCCTGTTTCTACCCGATCCTCTTTTCCATTTCTGCACATATGAGTGATCCGTTTCTGTTTCCTTCCCTCTACCTTTCGGTTGTTCCTTTATGTACCATTGTTGGTACTATCTTCTATCTTTCTTTACGTTTAAGGTAATTCTGGTTACCATTGTTGGTACATTTCTTCCTTCTTTTCTATCCAAAAGAAATATAATAGTAAATAAGTCTTTTTTTCCCTTTTTCTTCTTTGTGTGTGTGTGGGTATGAGTGCTGTCAATGCTAGGCCTTGTTTTATTTAACATGGCTGATAAATCTTCCAAGGGCAGTACTGGTTTCAAGTGGTGCCAAAAATGTGAGAGAAATATGCCCGATTCTGATGGGCATGTCTTTTGTGTTTACTGTTTAGGCGCTGTCCACCTACAGGAGCATTTTGTTATGGTTTCTCCACCGGGACCTTGACTGAGCGGAGAAACAAGTTAATTTTGGAAGGTCTGTTAAAGGGAGACTGTCAGGAGGCCATATCTGGTTTGAGAACTGGACAGCTCGTCATCGTCTTTCTGCTCATCTTTGAAACCAAATAAACAATCTTATTCAGTTCCAAGAAGTTCCTTGGAGCTGACGGCCAAATTGACTAAACAGCCTATGGTGTCAACAGCTACCAAAGCACCAATAGGCAAGAATGTTTCGGCACCAAGCATTGCTACGGATCAGACACATGTAGCTTTGGTACCAGTGGTTTTATCGGTACCGAAGCAGATTACTTTTATTGTTTTACCAAGAACTACATATTCCCCTTCGGTCAATCCATTTCTGGAGTGACCACCCAGCCTGTTCCTGGAACTGAGACCACCTAGGTCTCCCTTGGCATCATCCATTCAGTCCACTAAGAGTCTTTTGGAATCGGACATTATGAGACTGGTCCACCAGCTGCTGATGATGAGGGCATTACCTCCACCTTTGGTTCCCAGCCAACGTGGCTCCAGAACTGGCCCTTCTTCGACACCGTCTCACATTCCTCCTCCAACTCCAGCCGAGTCTTTGGAGCTCCTGGCACCAACCTGCCTGGCTCCGACTGCCTCTGTTCCGGTTAGAGTCTCTTCTCTGGAACTGAGAATCGCCTTGAGTTCTTCCGGTTTGTTGGAACTGGAGATCACCCGGGGTCGAGGCTTTGTCACTGGTTCTGAGGGGCAGGGTTTAACTTCAATTCTTTCAGAGCCTTCCATGTCCCTCGGTACCTCAGCATTCATTGGGCCGACCCAGGATTCTGCTTCGGAGGCAGCTTCCTTAGTGCGGGGTGGGGGACCACTGTTCTGAAGGAGTCTATTTTGGTTCCAGGCTCCCATGCCTCTACGGGGGGGGGGGGGGGCAGTAATTTTGGATCATGAAGAAGCACTTAGACTCCCCGGAGGAGTCCTTCACTGTGGATACCGATTTTGATGAAGAAGAAGGTTCCCCCAGGTCACCCCCGATGATGTTTCCTTTAAATACATCGTGGAAATCCTGAAACAGAGGGGTGGCTGGACTTCCTTCCAGCCATCCTTGGAGGAATCGGTACACCTGGAGGCTTTTTGTGCCCAGCTCTCTACCTCTTGGATCTCTCCACCCTCTGACAAGCTTATTAAACCGATCGCTCAGTGGGCCTGGAAAATTCCTGACTGCATCGAGCCGATCCCCAAGAGGCCTGACCAGATCCTAAGGATGAGCAGCATTGGGCTAAGGGTATCCCTGTAGACACCATGGTGATAGCGGCAGGCACAAAAAAGGAACTTGCAGGGGAAAGTCCTACTATCTGTCCTCCTAACATGGAGTCTAGGACCATAGATAGGTTTGGGAAGCACGTTTACACTTTATCGACCTTTGCTGTCAGATCTTTGAACTACACGGTGTACTTTACCAGGTTGCAGAGAGATCTGATTAAGGAGCTGTCAGATACTCTTACAGGAGCAGTAGCCAAAGGGGTACGAGACAAGGTTACCTCTCAGCTTGCCACTCTTGAATTGATTTCCAACTTGTCCATGAGGCTAATTGCCCATACAGCCAAAGGGATGACAGGAGCAGTGGTTTCATGCATAGCCATCTGGATGCACTTGTGTGACTTTTTGCAGCCATTTAAATCTTCATTCATCAATGCTCCGTTTGACTGATCATCCCTATTTGGACCCAACGTAAAAGACACACTGGCCAGATGTGAGAAAGATGGGAAGACTCTTTTTGCCATAGGCGTACTCTTCTCCACTTCTCAGCAGCCCTACTCTAGGAACCAGAGAAGTGCAAGGCTATAGTTCAAAAAGTCCAAGGGTCTTTCCAGGGCTCATGTGGCAAGGTCTTCTCCTGGGGCAGAGGGGGAGGTAACAATGGACGATGCCATTCTAGGCAGAGGTGGCCTGCAGAACCAGGGGTCCTGAGATTCTTTCTCTGGTAACTCCTACCAGCGCTTCTGAACTGAGGCTCAATTGTCTTCCTCGGCAGGCAGTCTGGGGACGATTATCCCTGCACAATCTGCCTGGCTATAGATGAAATTGGACACATGGGTGCAGGGGATCATTTCCAGAGGATACATCATTCCCTTTTCGATGAATCCTAAAACAGGAAAAAGACTCCCGGATGTTCCACCCAGTCACAGGGAAGTGCCAGTCATAGAAATTCAAAAACTGCTTGAAAGGAGTGTCATCCAAGAAGTCCCACCAGGCCCGAGAGGATCCAAGTTTTACTCAAGATTCTTTTTAGTGCCCAAAAAAACAGGTAACCGGAGACCCATTTTGGATCTCAGCCAGTTTAACAAGGCATTTCAGCAAACCAAATTCCAGATGGTCTTGGTACAGTCAATACTTCCTTTCTTGGAAAAAGATGATTGGATGTGCTCTATAGATTTTTGGGATGCGTATTACATGTAAAGATGGAGAAACACTCAAGAAGATTCTTGTGCTTCTGCCTGGGAGACAGTCACATTCAGTTCAGAGCACTGCCGTTTGATCTCACCACAGCCCCCAGGGTGTTTACCAAATGCATGGCAGTGGTAGCAGCTCATCTCAGACTGCTGCAATTTCGAGTTTTTCCTTATCTCAATGACTGGCTCCTTACTGCTACCACCAGGCGTCAACTCGTAAGGGCAAGGGATTACAGCCTACACCTTTGTGCTTCTTTAGGCATTAGAATAAATTATGAAAAGTCAAATCTACAACCTACACAACAGCTGGAATTTATCAGAGCTCTGTTAAACACAGTTATGGGAATCGCTTCACTTCCAGTAGAGAGGCTTCAAAAGATCAGATCCCAAGTAAACTTTATTATTCAGAACAGAAGTGTCCCAGCCAGACTCATCCTACAGACACTAGGCTGGATGGCAGCTTCTATAATGCTAGTTCCCTTGGACAAATATCACATGAAGATTCTCCAGTGGCTTCTGGCCTCCCAATGGCCATTAATGAATCAGCTGATGTTGCATCACATCTTGGTCACCAATCGCTGCAAACAAGACCTGTCTTGATGGCTCCATTCCAACGGGATCTTTCAGGCCATCCTTTCCTCCTTCCACAGCCCCAAACCATAGTGACCATGGATGCTTCCCAGATAGGGTGGATGGGAGGGTTTATCTGGGAAGGACATTCCAAGGCACTTGGTCCCAACCGGAGACCAATTTGCACATCAGTGCTCTAGAGGTGAGGGCGGTTCTCTTAGGATTGCAAGCATTTCAAGATGTCCTTCCCCTGGGAACAGTGGCAATTCAGACAGACAACATGTCAGTAGTCTAGTACATCAAAAGACAAGGAGGCTTCATTACAGGGACACAGATTTGGTCTCTTATTGTGAATTTTCTATTTTGTGTACCATTATGTTAGACAAACTCGATCTGAGGTAATTTAGAGAGGAGCATTATGAGTAGAGCCTAGCTCAAGAGTTTGGAAGGCACAAGCTGAAGTAAATGGCTGAGTCAGTTCCAAGGCTCGTCACAGAGCCCACAGTCAATGATTAATAAAGATCAACAACACAGATGGAACGTTATGGTAAGATATAACTTCCTTTTCTCCCTTTTTTAATTTTTCCAAGTCTTTTGGGTTTCTAATACCATGATGGGAATGGACCCCGTTCCTAAGTCAAAGTATGATTAAAGTTCATGAAATTAGTACTCTTTCAATCCTTGATGTTAGCCAAAAGTGCTCTTCACAGCACCTGCAATGTGCCCAGTAATGACTCCTTCTGCAGTTCATATGGAGTTACATGTATTGGTAACATATCTGAGTATGATTGCAAATTCTTTTTTATAAGACCTGTTGCCCTTACTACTACTGGAACTGTCTGGGTATCCTTCTTCCACATTGCCCTCATTTCCACCTAAAAATACTGGCATTTTATGACTTTGTGTCTCTCTGTACATAACACATAGTAGTCACTGGGTGTAGCAATTTCAGTAATCAATGCTACTTTTGTCTTCTTTTCATGGACCACTATATCTGGTTTTCTTTCATCTATCTTTTGAACTGTCGGTAATGGGTGATCCCATGTGATGTAGACTTCATCATTTTCTATGATGCTTTGTGGCTCATGTTTCCAGTGTTTTTCAGCCACTTCAGTACCATAATGTTTGCACAATCCCCAGTGCAACAATCTTGCCACATTATTATGCCTTTCAGTGTACAGTTTTTCTGCTATTAGTATGTCACAACCAGAAGCAAGGTGTGTGACTGCTTCCAATTCTGTTTTACAAAACTTACATTTGTCTATTTCTCTCACACTTTTACTGGACTTTGTAAACCGTGTGCGTAGCCCACTATCTTGGGCCACCAATGATAACCTTTCATCTTTTGTTTTGAATTTGCCTCTCCTTAACCATTTCTGCATTTGATTCTGATCAACATGAGGTTGTTCCAGGAGTTTTCTGTATATAATTGCAACTATATTTATGCATTTTCCACATTTCTTGCCTTTTCATCTGAACCTTCACCTTATATTCCTTCTTTTATTTTTTGGCACATTCAGTTGCTGCCTGATCTTTATCTACTTCTGATTTGATTTCCATTCCCGCTTGACACCGATATGCTTTTGGTAGACTAAGCAAGTAAGTCATCTTAGATTTATTCTGCTCATATTTCAAAAGTTTCACAATGTTTTGGTCATGTGAGGTCATCTGATATGTATGCAGTCCCACAACTGCAGATCTGTAGATGTAATCAATTTCAAGGAGGCCCATACCTTCTTCAGGACGGGGAATATATAGTCTTGGTATGCACCGATTTTTATAGATCATTTGATGAGCATGAAGCATCCTTCTTGTTTTCCTGTCTAATCAATCCAACACCTTTAGGGGTCAGACAGTCACTCCAAAACTGTAACAAACAGGAAGAGCAAATTGGTTTATGGCTTGACTTTTGTTCCTAGATGTCATTGCTGTTTTCAGAATTAATTTAAGTCTTGTAAAATATTCCTTACTAAGTTTTATTTGCATTTGTTCATATTTTATTGTTGACCCTTCATCAATTCCCAAATATTTATATAAACCCTCTTGCTCAAGTTCTTTTATATCACATTCTTATCCCAAACTGATGTTTTGTCAGTGCTGCAGCTTTCCTGCTTTAAAAGTTGCTTTTACACATTTATCAAAATCAAATGACATTCTTATATCATCGGAAAAAGTTTTGACTACTTGCAGTTGTACTTTCATTTCCTCATCTGTTGAGCTATACAGTTTTAAATCATCAACAAAGAGAATATGTGAAGTCTTTACACTGTTGTTTTCTAGTAGCCAAATTATAGCCATGGCCTAGTCTGATAAGTTGACAGCTTAATGGGTTAAGGGAAAGACAGAATAGCAGTGGTGACAGGGAGTCACCCTGGAATATTCCGCTTTGAATTTTTATCCCTGGAGTAATAATTTGTCCTTTATCATGGCTTAATTGCAAAGTGGTCTGCCATTGTTTCATGGTCATTGTAAAGTAATTGATCTGCATGAGGTGTATCTTATACATTTTTAAGCACACTTTTATCCATGAATGTGGGATACCGTCAACTGCTTTTTTGCAGTCAATCCATGCCATACTTAGATTCATCCCCTTTTTACAGTTCTCTATTATGACTTTAACAGCAAATGATCCTTCGCTCCATATGACTTTCTTTTATTACCCTTTTGTTCTATTGCCATGATTGAGTTTTCTTCTAAATGACTATAAACTTTGTCGGCATCAATTCTAGTGTATAGTTTATATGTTGTTGGAAGGCAGGTTATTGGTCTATAACTTTTAAGATAACTTGCAGGTTCACTCTTAAGTAGGAGCATTGTTTTTCCTGTTGTTAACCAGGCTGGTGTCTGTTCAGAGTGTGCATATAAATAGTTCTTACTCATGGCTAAATGTTCATACAAAGATGTTAATACTTTTAGCCAGAAGTTAGGTACTGCATCTAGGCCTGGGGGTTTCAACTGGAGGCTTTTCTTAACTTTATTTCAATTTCTCTGGCCATTATTTTATCCCATTTCGTATCCTGTACATTTGGACTTCTTATTCTTTCTTTTACTTCTTCTATCCATTTAGCATCTTTGTTATGTTCCATAGGATCTTCATAGATATTTCTCCAAAGTGTATCTACTTCTTCTCTTTTGGGTGGTCTTTTAATTCATTTTGCCTTGTTTCCCAATTCTCTATAGAACTTTTTGGGGTCATCAATAAATTGCTTATTTTGTACTTTTCCTTTATATTTATGTGCATATCTTCTAAGCTTTTCCGCCTATGCTGAGATTTTTAGTTTCTTATTTGCAATAGTGCAAGATCGATCCTGATCTTTTCTAATACTGTGCATTGTTTTTATCACGTCTATCTTTCTGAGCATTTTTGTTGATCTGCTGTCTCTTCTATACTCTTCTAAGAGTGACATTTCTTGTCTTAATTGCTTTATAGTTTTCTCTGTTCAATACTTCCATGATGGTATATATTCTGTATGGCTGCTGTTATTCTACTTATTTCTTGAATTACTCCTCTGCTTCATCATCATCTCTTTTCACATTAAATTGTAGGTTTTTGCTTTTGTAATGTATAAGAGCCTTAACTGTCTAGGTCTAAAATATCCCTTCAAATCAGATAATACTAAACCTCCTTGTTCTGTTGAATCAACTTATCCCACTTGACTCTTGCCCTTTTCCCCTTGCAAATAAAATGCTTCAACTCTTTATTAATTATTATCCCCAACTTCTCCAGCAGATAAAAATATGCTTGACCTGTGTATAAAATGAAAGGGATGAAAGCAGTTTTACTGTTTGTGTCTTGCTTTCTATATATCTTTACCTGCCGTAACAGAATCCTTTTTAACCCATTCTCTTTAATACTTCATTTTATCCTGTCCCCATAAATATGGGTGTTGAACCAATTCATGTGTGTGTGTGTGTGTGTGTGTGTGTGTGTGTGTGTGTGTGTGTGTGTGTGTGTGTGTGTGTGTGTGTGTGTGTGCATAGTTTGCAAGTACAGCCTTTGTTTTATCTTCATGAATTTTATATCCCGAGAAAAAATAGAACTGTTTCAGAGTGTTCCACAACACTGAGATGTCATTTTCTGGTTCTGTCAGGTGCAAAATAATATCATCTGCAAATAATGCCAACTTTTCTTGAATACTGTATTAGTTATACCCTTGAATTTCTGAGTCCTTTATTTTCATAGCCAATGGTTCTAAATATAATGTAAATAATAAAGGGGAAAGAGAACACCCATGCCTGGTTTTTCCGTTCAGACACAACTTATTGGAGAGGAACCCTACCACTATGATTTTTGCCTCCTGTCCCTCATGTATTGTTCTAATTAACATTATTATTATATCAGGAAATGTAAATTCTTCCATTGTCCTATTCAAAAAATTCCGGCTTACTCTGCTGAATGTTTTCTCTGAATCAAGACAACCAATAACAGTGGTATTTTCTTAATGTTCTGCTTCCCTCTGGATCATCAGTGTTATATTAATGTTGTCAAATGTTTGCCTTCCTTCCACAAAACCACATTAATCCATATTTATCAATTTTGGCAACACCTTTGCCATTCCTTTAGCCATTGTAGACATAAACACTTTATAGTCATGGTTTAAAATTGAAATGGGCCTATATGAAACTTGATCTGATGGGTCTTTACTGTCTTAAGGTATTACAGCCACCACAGTTTTATTTTCCAGTATGTTGGTCCTTCCTCTCCTTTTAAAATACTGTTAAAACATTGCAAATCTTTATCTCTTTCTTCTCTCCTAGCCTCCAAACTTCTACCAGAATGCCATCTGTTCCTGGAGATTTTCCTACATATTGGTTATACACCACCATTTTTAATCTCAATTTGTTCTATCTTAGCTATTAATTGCTGAGCCTCATCTACCTCTAACATTGGCATATTTAAGTCTTCCATAAATATTTATGTTTGTGTTTTTTCTTAATTTTCCCACTTCTCTGCTTTATGCAGATTTTCATAAAATTTCCTAAATATCTCTAATACCTCTACAGGATCTCTGGTTATTTCTGTTGTTATAGGCTGTGTGAGTTTGGCAACAACCCTTTCTACTTTCTGTTGCCTAAGTTGTTATGCCAAAAGTTTTTCTGTCAGATTCCCTTTATTCTGTAACACTTTAATCTTTGCTAGCCCCTGTAAGTAATTCTTGTTACTTCTTATTACTTCTTAACCATATCACATTTTCTTTTATTTCTACCTTATTTTTAAATTCCATGTTCATTTTATCTTGCTCAGTAGCTATAACCTCTGGAGTACTTTCTATCTTCCCTAATAACTCCTAAATAATTTCCACTACCCATTCCTTAAATTCAGAGTGCTGATGTCTCATCTTTAATGCACTACCATGTATTTCTGCGTAGTAATTATTATTATATTATCTGAAATAGTTGGTTGTCTGTCAGAGTTCTCAATTAAATGCACATGTTCCTGTGAAATATAATTCTGTCTAGTCTAGCCCAGTTATAATGGAGAATAGTATGTAAATGCTCTCCAAATACCTACAACTGAATTTGCATCTTCCATACCAAATATTTTCTTAAATTTCTTCAGAAATGTTCCCTGTGTTGCTGTATTTTCCCTTTTATCCCCCCTATACATCTTCATTGTTTCAAATCAAATTCCAGTCTCCACTTGTAATTAATATTCCCAGCTGAAAGCTGATTATTTCTCCCAAAAAATTTAAGCTCCATAATAGCTGTTTTAGGTGGAATATAAATACATGCCAGTGTGATCCTCTTCCCTTGCCAGTAGCCCCTTACTACCACACATCTGCCATTGTTATCAAATATCCCCTTACTACCATAAATCTGCTATTATCTTTTTTTTTCCTCTCTTCTGTCACTCTTGGAGCTCCTCTAGTGATTAATATAAGTATTCCTCCTTTTCTTTGTCCCTGATATTCTGCTGAATATACATCCTGAAATTCTTTCTTTATCAAATTCACATGCTCAGTTTTTTTCCAAATGCACCTCCCATAGCATTGCTATTTGCATTCTGGATTTCATAATTAATTATATATTCTTTCTTTTTAATATATGCTTGTGAGACCATTCACATTCCAAGATAATATGGAAAGTACCCCCATTATAAAAATAAATTATTATTCCCACCTGTTATATATGACAGCTTTTTAAATATCTGTTTCCAGGTTTTGTGATATATGTACCCACTAATATTTGGCAGGTCCTTTATACAGTTTTTTCTTATCAACACTGTAACCAGTGTCACACTTTGCAAGAGTTTTAGTTTTAATGAAAACCATCAAGTAAAAAAAACTAAACAGATATCCAGAACAACCCCATAACCTATTAACTTAATACACACACACACACACACACACACACACACACACACACACACACACACACACACACACACACACACACACACACATGTGCACATCTACAAATAATGAAGTTAAACCTTCCTAATAGAAACAATTGTTTCAAATAGACAGCTGGAAACATGGGCCTTAATTAACCTAAAATTGAAGTTATCCATGACTAAGAAGCATGTTATTGTCTGTGCTTCCACTTTGCTGAATTGGTGTCTGTTCTTTGTTGTCTTTATTCCCATCCCAGATGTGAAAAACAACTTACGTCCTTTCATAAACATTAATTTTAGCCTTGAAGAAACCAGTTTTTGGCTTTTTATTGCCCTATTATCAGCTTGTTTGCATGGAAATGTAAGAGAAAAAAATGTAATCCTCAGCTTCAGGCTTCTTAAGACAAGCTGAACATTTATTGCTAAAGGAAAACTTTTTGTTATTTTCAGTTTTCTCTTATTTACTTGTTTTTACTTAAAACTTTTTTGCAGACATTCACTTAAGCAAAAGTAAGAAAGAAATCAACTCTATATATATTATGATCTGTGTACTTTTGCACCCCATCCCCCACCTCAGCACCCCAAGGTTAAACCCTATTAACTTAAACATTTTGTCTAGCCTTTTCTCTTCTTTTGCATTGTAATGCCTACATTTCGTAATTCTAAAAATGAAGAAAGAAAGAGAAAAAGGCATCTGTTTACTTTATTTTCTTTATCATATCAGTCATGGCTTAGTGGTAAGTCATGCAGACTAGTGTTTCCAAGGTCCTGGGTTCAAGACTGACAGAGGAATCCCCCCCCCCACCAAAAGGGCAAATATCTATTCCAGCAGAGTGCTGCCCCCCTGACATCTCGGATGCTCAGGTAAGAGCCACCCTCTCCAAAGCAAAAAACACAGCATCAATGGGACCAGACGGTGTCCCGGGCTGCGTCCTACATGAACTCCAAGAAGAGCTAAACCCAAACATAAAACTACTGTTCAATCTCAGCCTTACTACAGGATATGTACCCAAAGAGTGGCGTACAGCAACTGTGGTCCCTCTCCACAAAGGTGGTGCCTCAACGGATCCTGGAAACTATTGCCCCATAAGCCTGACTAGCTTGGTCTGCAAAGCTATGGAAAGGATAATCATGGACCTCATAAATAAAGATATTGGGGATCTACAGACACTGGATCCTACCCAGTTCGGCTTTGTTAAGGGCAGATCCTGCCTCTTAAACCTGGTTGATTTCTTTGAAACAGTCACCAAGGCCATTGATGAGGGGAAGGTGGTCCACACAGCCTACCTGGACCTCGCAAAAGCCTTCGATACAATACCCCACTCGGGCATTATAGATAAGCTCACCAGCGTAAATATAAACCCCTATGTCACTAGATGGGTTGCAAACTGGCTCAAGGACAGAACCCACATGGTTAGAATTGCTGGAGCCATGTCAGACTCCAAACCAGTTACAAGTGGCATCCCACAAGGCTCAGTCCTGGGACCTCTCTTGTTCAGTATATATTTCTCGGAGGTACAGGCCAACACGGAAGGACTGTGGCTGACCAAGTTCGCAGATGACTGCAAACTGGGCCATAATCGACTCTCCAGCCGACACAAGCATCCTCCAAAAGGGCCTCATAGAAACAGACAACTGGTGCCAGAGCCATGGCCTCAAGCTAAACGCCAAAAGTGTATAGTCATCCCTTTGGCAAAACAAAGTGCCCACAAATTACCACATAGGTGGTAATCCATTAAGTACAGAAGAAGTAATTAGGGACCTCGGGACCCAAGTTGATAGCAATCTCTCATTTGACAACCACGTGGCCAAAGTGGTTAGAAAAACATTTTATATAGCCCACCTAATCATGAAGGGATTCACATCTAGATCAGGGGAGGTCATCGTGCCTCTTTACTCATCCCTCATCAGGCCCATAATTGAGTACAATGCCCCTTTTGGGATGTACCTTACCAGACACCTGCAGCAACTGGAAAGACCCCAAAAGTACCTCACCAAGAGGATCAAAGGGCTCAAACAGATGCCATATGCTGCCCGGTTAAAGAAACTCCAGCTCTACTCAGTGGCATACCGCCTGTTCAGAGGCGATCTGTGCCTGACGTATAAAGCCATGTCCAACCCGGAATTAATGGACATGCTGCACCTCAGGAAATCCAAATCCTATCGAGCTACACGCTCGAGAGACTTGAACCTCAGCACTGAAATAAATAGGACATGCTGGAGGGACAGATTCATAACCCAGAGGCTCCCTTCACTCTGGAATAAAATCCCAGTCCAGGTTAGGCAGAGTCCCTCATTGACTCTCTTCAAAAGGAATCTTGATGAGTGGATAGGAGATCGTAGGTTTACCCCGGGTATGACTTCTGTGTCACTGTTAGACAGAGGCACAGTATACTAACCTCAAAATAAGGGCATAGCAAAATTAATTTAAAATGGGTGGCAAAAGCCAAACACATTCTGGCTAGGCTTATAAATGCCCTAGGGCAGATAGCCTAGTATGAACCTATGAACCTATGAACAACTAAAAATGCTTTGCTGTAAAACATTCAATTAACATTGTGAAAAGTTTCATAGAAATACAGTTAGGAACACCAATTGTTTTACTTACAGTAACCTATTTTCCTTCTTTGTTCGCCTCCCTTCAGCATCTTTCCAAACATTAATGACATGAAGTGAGGCAAATGCCTCTCAGTTCCTCACAAATTTAACAAAATCAACAAAAGTCAACTCTTTCCACTTTTTCTTATACAGACGTATTTCACAAATACAATTGGGGCAATCCAGTCTCACATTTGTTTAGTAATTTTCAGGTTGCTGGTTTTCCTCCTTTTCATCTCTGTTTCCCAACTCCAGATTCTGGTGCAGTTCCAAGGTACTTCCAATTCTTCTAGTCCACTCCTGTGCTTTTCCTCTGTCTGCTAAGCATTTTTGTTTGGAACAGTGAAAAAGGTTTCGCTGGTAAAGTCCCTCCATGTGCTTTATTATCAAAAGAATGAGAGGCATAGTCCCTTTCTGCTTGATGGCTTACTTTTTTGTTAGACAAAGTTTTCTGTTTCTTCCTTAGCCTGTTCTGCATCAAAAATTACTTTGATCTTCCAGAAAAAAAATTCTGAAGACAGCTGGATACAGCAGCTTGAATGTCTCACCTGCCTTTTGACATTCCTGGATTGCTGGATTAAATTTGCTTCTCTTCTTCCTGTTGTACAGTGAATAATCATTTTCCATAAACACGGTTTCTCCAACTTTTAATACTTTGTCCTTTTACCACACATTTGTCAAGATCAACTCTTTCTGCTAGTAGGTTTGCATCTTTACTAATACAGATCTTGGCTGCTTTCTCATGGCCAGATTTGGGGCATACACACTGTGTGTCTTTTCAATTAACAGTTCATGCAATGTAATACCAGCCCAGTTGCTTATTTGTGCCTTCATAAAATTAATACAGTCTGTTCCTTCTAGTTTCTCTGGTAGAGCAGAAAATTTCATATTTTTCTTATGTGCTGTGTCCTCTAATTCTATCATTTTTTGAAACATCTCTTCTTAAACAGTGTCATTCTCAGCTGGCTTTTTCTTCATTTTGTTCACTGCATTTTGCAGTTTTATCAGCTCATATGTATGTCTGTTTAAAGCTTCTTCTATTTTTCCATCCTTTTGTTATTTGAGTTGATATACTCCTTCAGTATTTTGTTATTTGAGTTGATATACTCCTTCAGTATTTTGTTTACTTTACTCAGCTCTGATCACATTTGACTTATATTTTCCTCTAGATTACTGGAAACCATGTCATGCACCAAAGCTGGAACTTGAACTGCTTTTTGCTGAGCAGCTGCAGGATTATTCCCAGTCAGTGTTTTCTCTTCACCTTTTATAGTGAAGTTTCTTCTTTGCTGGCAACCAGGCAGTGTACTTAACTAGCCGGTAATTGAATTTACTAAAAGTAACAGAATTACTGGCCCTTGTCTTTCGGTTTTTGTTCACACTGGTAGAGTTGAAGTTAAGTTGTTAATCAGTATGCAGCCCTCTTTGAAAGTCACTTTCTAAAGAGTCTGTAACATCGGACACTGATTTAGATGAGCAAGAGGGCTCACACCAGTCTCTTCCAAGAATCCTTGGAACTGATGCACCAGAAGGCATATTGACCAACTGATCCCCACTCAAGATAAGGAGGTGCTCTTTGAGCCTTTCTGTTATACACCCTCTACCTCCTGAATAGTCCTTTTTGCTGACCATCTTATAGGTTTCTCCGCAAGGAGGGCATGGCAGGAACCTTATTCCTCTGAAGCTATACCATGGAAGCCTGTTAAAATTCTTTGTCCCCCAAGGATTGGCAGCACTTGTCCAAGGCTCCTGTGGTGGACTCTATGATTAAGGTAGTAGCCATCTAGAGAGTACTGATAAATGCCTAACAAGGAGTCTAGAGTGACCCAGAATTATTGAACATGCTCCATCTTAGCAAAACCAAATCTACTCGAGCTACACGCTCTAGGGATATAAACCTCAACACAACAATGAATAGAACATGCTGGAGGGATAGATTGCCTTCGCAGAGACTACAGGGTCCTGATCTACATAAGACAGAGCCCCTCACTATCACTCTTCAAGAGGAACCTTTATGAGTGGATGGGTAACAGAAAGTTCACACCAGAGATCACACCAACAGCACTACTAGATAGGAGCCAAGGGTACTAGCTGCTAGTACAAGGGTCTAGGGAACTACTAAAGGGGCGATGAATACCGCACAACATGGCTGGGCTAATATATGCCTTTGGGCAGATAGCCCAGTACCAACCTATGAACCTATGAACCTATGAATAGAATGGGGAAGCACGCATACACCTCAGGTATTTTTAGCTTGAGGGAGTTGAATTATGTAACACACACATGAATCACTTCTAAAAAGATTTATCAGAGCAACCTTTAGACTTTTTGTTGATTCAAGAAAACAGTTGATGACTACCATGAGTACCATGCTAAATATTACTAATGTCTTTATGCAGGTGTTACATGAAGCAGCCGATGGAGCAGCCAGGCAGTAGGTGCAGGTATTATCATGAGGCTTCCTGCATGGCTCTGCCTTTGCAACTTTACAGACAATTTCAAGGCATCCTTCATCAGCATCCCCGATGGTAGTTCAGCTCTATTCAGAAATATGGTGAAAAGTTATTGAGGTGTAAGCAAGAAGGTAAAACTCCGTCTGCTATGGGTATTGAATTTGATACCCTTCAGAGATCCTGTAACAGGAATCAGAAGGCATCCAACTCTGTATGGTTTCATAAACTCCAGGAGCAACCCTTTGATTCCACCTCAGACAGGTTGGCTGTGGCAGAGACATCCCCCTTAACAGACTGCAGCCCAGAAGTCTTGAAAGTTTGCAAAATCAGGCAGCGTGCGACCTTTTTCAGGCAAACATTCCTAACATCCGTAAGAGCTTAACTAACTGCTTACTTGTGGAGGCAGTTGTGGACTGCTTATCCCTCCACTTAATTACACGGATGACCATCACACAGAATGTTTGGTTGAGAAAAACAGAATGATATGCTGTTCATACCCCTCACCCCATCAGTCCAGGATGCTCACAGACATTCTGTCTTATCAACTAGAAGTGGACAAAACTGAAATTTTGATTCTATGGATCTAAACTTCTTCTGCAACATCAGCCAAATGAATTGGAGGGACAGGTATATCTCACAGAGGATACAATTGCTGTGGAACAGACTCCCCCATCTATATAAAACAAAAGTTCACCCCTGTCAGTATTCAATTGCAACTTAGATCTAAGGACAGAAAACAGGAAATTTACCCCATGAATGCCTCCCTGTACCACTAATTGTCAGAAACAGCTCCTAAATACTTTATCCCATGCACAGATCCCCTGAAATTATGTATGGTAGGATCCCAGTTATTCTCATTAGGGGTAATATATAATTATTGTCCAAGGGATGGGTAAGGCCAATATATAACCAAATGAGATAGGTTATTTCAAGCACAAAAAGGGAAATTGGCTAGGCTTAAAATGGTCCTGCAAGGGCAGCTAGCTTAGTACTTACCTATGAACCTATAAAAAGAGACATCCAAGAGGTTCCACCAGACTAGAGAGAATCTGGAATCTATTTGAGATTCTTTTTAGCTACAAAAAAAAAAAACAAGAACCTCTGGCAAATCCTGGATCTCACTGGGCTAAATTTATATGTCAAGAAGACCAGATTAAGAATTGTCATTATGCAAGCAATTTTGCCCTGCCTGAAGGCAAATGATTAGATGTGCTCCACTGACATCCAGAATGCCTATCTGTAGATCAGGATTGCCAAAGTATCCAGGTGTTTTTTTGCACATCTGGCTAGGAGGCCAATGATTTTCATTTCAGATCCCTCCCCTTCAATCTCACTATAGTTCCCTGGGTATTCTCCAAGTTTGTGGCAGTAGTTGCTGCCTTCCTGAGACTCAGAGGGATCCAAGCATTTCCATACTCGGACAATTGGTTTCTCACAGCTTCAATAAGAGTCTTGTCACAGCCAAAGATTACTTGCTACAGCTCTCCCTATTCTTCAGTATTTCTATAATCTAAAAAAAGTCAGATCTTCAACCATCCTAATCATATTTTAATAGGCTACTATCTGAATGCAACAAACTGCACTGTCAGCCACTCAGATTGATGATCCAAACATCAGTCCATTCTTACAGTTTATCTACTACTCAGAGTTCTAGTGATGATGGCCTGAACCATTGCCAGGGTCATTCATGCATGCTTTTACATGGAGATACTGCGGTGGATGCTTAGTGTTCTTTGGTCCCAAATTTCAGCTCACCCCTCAGTATTGATACACATGCCCATCTGTACAGGACTCATCTGAAATTGTGGCTAATATCACATTAGCGGACCGGAGTTCCGCTGTGGCGACCCCTAACTGGGAAAAGCCAAAATACACAACATCACCAAGAGTTCTTGTGGGAAGGCCCTTTGTTCTTTCCCCACCCTTAGCAATAGTCACCACAAATACCTCCTATTTGGAGTCAGGGTTGCATTTTAAGGGAAAGATGGTGAAAGGAACTTGGAATCAGAACAAGACTGATCTTCACATCAGTGTTGTGGAGATGAGAGCTGTTCTGCATACGGTGCACGAATTATAGGACCTCCCCTTTCCAGGAGTGATTTCCATTCAGACAGACAACATGTCTGTTGTATGTTATTTAAACAAGCTAGGAGAAACCTAATCCTGCTTCCTTGACAGAGAGGCTATGAGGGTTGAACAATGCGCAGTTGCTTCCCATCACTTTCTGACTGCACACATATTCCATGATGGGCCAACTGCCCAACAGGTAGGCTGAGCAGGTCTGTTCTGATGCCTCATGTATGGTGTCTCAATCCCACAGCAGCCCAGCAAATCTTCAGATACTGGGGCTATCCTTGCTGTGATCTCTTTGTGTCCATGTCCAACACCAAGTGCAGCAGCTACTTCACCCTGATCCCTAAAGAAGAACAGTCCTCAAGAGAGATTCTAGTCTGTCAGTGGCCCACCTGTTTTCTGTATGCTTTTTCCCACTCTTCCCCTTATCTCAGAATTTTTACAAGAAGCAGCAGCATGCAAAGCCACAGTGATCCTCATTGCCCCATTTTGGCCCAGGCAAGTCTGGTTTCCCTTTCTCAGACTTCACCCAATGAAGCACTCATAGCTTCTAGATCTTTGCCCAAATCTTCTCTTGCATCCATCAAGGCAGCCTCATACAGACTTACACAACCAGAAATTACCCATATGGTTTCTCCAGTACTGTTAATGGCTAAAGGCCCTTCATTTTACTGGAGTGGTTTACATTCTGTCTGCTTCACATAAAGAATTGTAAACTAATGCAAAATTTACAAAAGCAAATGGAAACATTTCTCCACGTGGGCTGTAACTTGGTCCTATGGTTTCTATCAAATCTGTTTGAGGATGATTCTAGTTACTCAACGATTAAGGGACAGTTAGCATTCATTTCAAATTTTTATAATGGTTGACAGTCATTCTGTTTCATCTCACACATTATGTAAAGCATTTTTGAAGGGATTTTTTCTTTTATGCCCTCTAATAAAAGAACTGACCCTTTTTTGTGACTTCAGTTTTTCCTCAAATTTTTTACAAAAGTTCCCTTTGAGACTCACTCACATAGTAATCTAGCCTTTGATCATCACGTGTCTACAGTGGTGAGGAAAATATTCTGTTGTGCAACTAATAAAGAAAGTTATGGCATCTAGGTCCAAGGAAGTCATTCTTCCACTGTATTCGGCATTCATCAGACTTATCATTGAGTGCAATGCCCCCTTTGGTATGTACTTAACCAGGCATATCCAACAACTGGAACGTCCACATAGGTTCTTCACTAAAAGAATACAGGGCGTAAGTAATATGTTCTATGCAGACTGCCTTAAGGCCCCTGTCTCTGTATTCTGTCACCTACAGGCTTTTGAGGGGAGTTCTATGCCTGGTATAGAGGGCATTGTTAGATTCCACTTTGATGGGCCTCCAGCATATCCACAAAGCAAGTAGTACCAGAATTACCCATTCTAAAGTCTCAAACCTTGCCTGTGATATAAGTAGAACCTGCTGGCGAGATAGGTATGTATCCCAGAGACTACCCCATCTATGGAACTAGCTCCCCAGCCACATGAAGCAGAGTTCCCCCCAACCTAATTCAAGTGCAACTTGGACAATTGGATGGGAAACAGGAAATTTATCCCTTGTTTGACACCTATGTCACTAATGCAAACAGGTAACCTGTAAATGGTTCATCTCCCAGGCCAATGCTTACACTTATGAAGGGTATCAGAACTTGTCAGAGATTTGGGATGCATGACTAGGCTTAAAAAGGCCTTTGTGGTCGTAAACCTAGTAAATACCTATGAACCTTTGAACCCGCCTGTTCCACACAGCTAAAATCTCTGCACTGGAAAACTCTGTTCTTGATAGCTGCTTGATAGCTGCATGGAGAACTTCAGAATTGCAAGATTTATTTTCTACACCTCCGTATTTGTTTTTTCATAAAGACATAGTTTCTTTTTGGACTGACTCTGTCTTTATTCCCAGAATTGCCTCAGAGTTCCATCTTAAGCACCCAATCCATTTACTAGTTTTCTTCACTATTTACTGTAACAAAGGGGAATACATACTGCACACTCTAGATGTGCATAGATAGGTCAGATTTTAGCTCCACAGAACAAAAGCAGTAAGAAAATGTTTCTTTTACCCCAAACAAGTTGGATCAAAGTGTTTCTATGATAAAGTTGCCCAGATGGCTTTCTGATTACATATCCTTTATATAGTCTTCATGAAGCAAATTATTACCAGCTAAGTCTAGAGCTTACTCCACAAGGTCTGTCTCAATTTCCACATCCTTTTTCAAGAATTGTACAATAGACAAAATTTGTGCTGCAGCAATATATTGTTTGTTGCATGCTTTTGCCCAACGGTACAAGCTGGATATAATTTACAGATCTAGACCATCCTTCTTAGCTACAGTTCTTAAAGGTATCCTATCATAGTGTCACCCAGGAGTTCGGTTAGCTTAGAATTTTGACCCTTCCTTCAGAATGGATGGACTGGATGAAATAAGATATAGAAGTTATGCACTTGAGCATAATGCTGGATCCTTTTCATTGTAGTCTGCTTGATGTGGCATCCCTCCCTCCCTCTGCACCCTTCCAAATCATCACCCCTTCCTAAGGACCTAGCAGGGCAGCCTGAAGCTCTTCAGCCCATTCCTAGCTATATTATACAGATATACTCACGTAGTGCCAACAATATTAGCCAGCAAACTCAATCTGAGGTCAATCAGTGTAGAGACGATTATGGGAGGGAAAAATATTTTAAAGGATCTCAAGGCAAGGGGCATTAGCAAAGGCCAGATCAAATCTGACAAGTGGCTCTCTACCCATCACTCATATCGGACAGTAAACTAAAGTAAACTTTAACCCTGACAACTTCATCTCAGCCCTAAAAAACTGCAAGTGGACTCCACTAAAATACCTCGACCTTGATGACGCTGTCCAATTTTTCAGTACCACCTTCCTTAAAGTCCTAAACACCCATGCGCCCACAAGATTTACTAGAGTTAAAGCCCAGTCCTCCCCATGGCTACAACAAGCCACTAGATCAGAAATGAAAATCCGAGATAGTCCCTGGAATCACTGGCGCAAGACAAAAAACCCTTCTGATAGACAGAAATTCTGTAAATTACGTAACAAAGTCAAAAAATTAATAAAACAGGACAAAATCCTATATTGCCAGTCTGCCTGAACTCCATCCAAAACAACCCTAAACAATTCTGGTCAACCATTAACTCTATCCTCCACCCAGGAAAAGTAGGAACCCCTCCACCAAACAAAACAAACTCCTCTGAAAACATTGCCACCTCTTTCAACACTCACTTCACAGAAACCGTTCTATCATTAGCAAAACAACACAACCCCTCTCCCCTACCCCCTCCAACTACACGTAGTAACCTGCCCACTGCATTCTCTTTCTCTCCTATCCCTACCTCCAACATAAAAAACTCTTATCGAAACTAAAGCCCACAAAACTAGCAGCTGACAACCGTCCCAGCTGAGTACCTTAAAATTGCAGCTGAAGACCTAGCCTACCCAGTTGCAATCCTGATTAACCAATCTTTATCTGAAAGCTATGTCCCTTCACAATGGAAAATATTCCACATTATTCCCCTCCACAAAGTTGGGCCCTCCACAGAATTCACCAACTACCGTCCCATAGCAATTCTGTCTCCTGTATCAAAACTACTTGAGAGATGCATTCACTCTCAGGTTCTAGGCTACCTCCTTGCTAACAACCTCCTATCTAACACACAGCATGGTTTCCGACCATACCACAGCACAACCACTGCCGTACTTGCTTTCACTAATACAATCCTTCAACATAAAAACAATGGTTATTTCAGCTCTGCAACTTTCCTAGACCTATCTAAAGCATTCAACATGGTCTCTCATAAACAACTCATCACTGTCCTCAATACTCTATCCTTCTCACAATCTGTCATAAACTGGTTCCAGAGCTACCTGACTGGCTGCCATCAATCCGTTGTTTGGCATAATGATATATCCCCCCCAACTCCCTGTCTCAGCAGGTGTTCCCCAAGGATCCATCCTTGGACCCTTACTTTTCTCCATATTCACTAATAATCTAGCCTCTGCTACCAAACAGGCCACTCTCATACAGTACGCAGATGATTCCACCATCATCTGCTCATCCCACTCCCTACCTGAACTTCAAAAGACCACACAGGAAGCCTTTTCCTCAGTCGAAACTTGGCTTTCAGATGCACAATTAAGACTTAACCCAAACAAAACAAAACTCCTCATCTTCCAACCCACCAAACACAATCTAAACACCCACCAATTTAATATTAAAACTATTGACAACACAATTATCCACCCAACAGACCACACCAAACTACTTGGAGTTGTAATTGACAATAATCTCAAGTTTGATATCCACATCTCGTTAACCATAAAAAAGTACACAAAAAACTAGGAGCTTTATACAGAAATAAGCAATTCCTCACCAAAACAGCCAAGATTTCAGTTGCAAATAGCCACCTTATCTCCACCCTACTCTATGCCTCTCCAGTATTTACCAACCTAAGGCAAAGTGAGTTAGGTAAACTCGAAGCTTGCTACAGCAAAATAGCAAGGTTTGCCACTGGTGCAAACAACCGTAGCCATCACTGCACCTCACTTACTGAACTAGGCTGGCTAGAACTCCCTCACCTCCTTCAATGGTACCAACTCTCACTCGCCCACAAACTACTAAATCATCCTCTTAAAGTCCCCTCCCTCCAAAATCTACTACAACCCTATCATACCACCAGACCTCTACGCTCCAGCAACAAAAATCAATTACAGGTAACTAAAACCAGGAACTCTGCTGGAGAAGCTCTCTTCTCCTACTCCATAGCAAAATTATGGAATACCCTTCTTCACACTATAACGTCTGTGTCATCACGCACTAACTTCAAAGCTGCTCTAAAATCTCATCTAAAAGTGCATTGGACATGACCCTGTAACAAACCTCTCTAACATTTTTACCCCATCCTCTCTAATCCCTTTCTTCCACCCCTCTAACTGCCTCAGATTGCAGCCAAATACATTTCTTGTAAATATCTCAGCTGTAATCTTAGCCACTGTTATTCAAGGGTAATAGCTGCTAGCTCAGCTATTAAAATACTCGCTAGTCTTTATGGCACCAATGATATAAGTGTTGTACCATTTAACTAAATAATTTAATTTTGACCTATAACTGTTTACTGCTATTAAACAAAACCTACATATACTTATTGTAACTTGTAATTAATTGTTGTTTTTAATTGTTGTTTTTATTGTGGAGCTTTTCTCCCCGGGCCTCCGCTGAAAAAGGACCTGTGTCCAGTCGGATTTTCCCTGGCAACAAATGAAAATACAGTAAAAATAATAATAAATAAATTGGACAGACTAGGATGAAAAGGATCCAATATTATCTTAAGTACGTAACTTCCATTTTTCTGATCACAGTCAGCTTATTGAGGATAAATTTTACTTAGAGGAAATTAGGGTTTGAAACTTCTTTAATATTAATAAGACATCATTATGCAGCATGTCACTTAAGTTCCTATCCAGTTAGAAGATGATTGTCTTTTGCCAGTTATGTTGTCACTTTACATTAATATAAATTTTAGCATCCAGAATAAAATGGCAGCTCTGAATACACAATTAGTAATGTCTGAGATCAAAGATCTGTAGTTCTGCTTTGAGCATTGTGATGATCACAGGAATATATGTAATGTAAAGTGATATATGGGACATAATTTATTCTGGTTTGTAACATTTTAGTAAAGGTACTAAAAAGTACAGATGGATGTATTTTTTATATATTTTATTTTTATTTCAAAATTCCATAAAAGGAACAGTAAGAGCTTCCATGCATTGTCTATCTCAGGGATATCCAACAGGTGGTCCTTGGTCAACAATCCAGCCCACCAAACCATTTTACCTGGGCCTTGGTATGTTCTGCAACAGACTGTTTTGAATGGATAGATACATGTTTGACATGGTAATGTGGGGCCCAAACCTTGCCAAGTATAGTAAGTGGTCCCTGAATTGTATGGCAAGTGGTCCCTGAGCCAAAGAGGTTGGACAGCCCTTGTCTATCTGATTAAGTTATTAACAACAATTTTCTTATCACTTGAAGAAACAAATACAAATGTCTTAGAAGATACAGCAGTATAATATCACAATAGAAACTCTACCCACATGCTTTCATTAGGACCCCAAGAAAAATTGCAGCTCCCCAGGTCATCCAGCTAAGTATTTTCCCATTGCCTTATACATCCAACCCCCCTCCCCAAAACATATTTCTATGTACTCTTTTAGCCTTTTCATGTATTGAAAACCTTGTATCCATAAAATCTAGATGGGAAAGGATATGGATGTCTGGTTTTGATGGTTTTTGAATACATAAAAAGGCTTAGTGGTACATAAAAATATGTTGCTTGAACATTGTGTGTCTGTGTATCTCTGTGTGTGTGTGTGTCTGCGCATTTGTTGCCATTTGAAACAGTGCACAGAAAGCCATTATATACTTATATGGAGTAGAAATCTCTAACATTAAGTAAAATGTACAAAGTGAGTTGCTGTTTGAAACAAGGCATCATTTTTTAACAGACAAAGTCGCATAATGTTTGGCTGCACCAGTTGCCATGTGATTCAAAAACAGCAGGTGGGGTCAGTTATCTCTCTCTCTCTCGCACTCTCTCTCTCTCTCTGTAGTTAAGATGCATAGTAATCTTTTAGTAATACCATTTTTGCTGTTATGATGCATACTAGTGTACATAAGTCCACACATGTATCCTGCCTTTTATTTATATCAAGATAATGATTGCTTTTAAACCATTTGTTCTGTTTTGAGCACTTGACTTCCATCTTGTAATGAATTGTAAGCAGTGATTGTTGCTATATAGTGAGTTTAATCATGTAGATTAATAGATTATATTGAGTGACTGCTGCACCGTTTTGGTTATAGTGTTTAATCTGTTTCTTGCTATTTGCTATTAGTAATCTTAGTAAAAAGTAGTTAGCATTGTAGTGCATGGAGTGCTGTGAATGTGCTCCAAAATCAGAAAAAAAGATAAATGAGTAAAGTACTACCATAGCATGAGAGCCTACTGTATCTGTCCATGGAACATTACAAGCAGTGTGTCACTAATTTATTTAAGTAAATTAGAGCAGTATTTAAAAATTGTCCCTGACTTTCCTCCCCTGTGGAATTCTTAAACAAATGAAATAAGTACATATTGTCTGTGTGACAGCACTCACTAATGTTTTACTAGCTTTCAAAGCCAGTAAAACATTTTGAGTTTTTTTTTGCCCAGTAACTGTTAGAACAAGGAGTAGATACAACTCTATACACTACAAAGAATTATGACCATGTTTCACTGATCATAACCGTTTATTTGTGTTCTTGATATGGATGCCAAGATTCATTTATCAAGCTTCGCTTTTGAGGTGAATTTATTGACATCCATGTGTTGATCACATAATAATATGGTTACAATTGGAAACCCGATCATAATCTTCTTTGTTGAACACATAATAATATGGTTACAATTGGACACCCGATCATAATCCTCTGTGTTACTATGAATGAAACATTTGTGCTCAGCTTTGTCCTGGACAATAAATAACGATCTAATGTTGTTAATCTTCACCTAATCCTTGACTGTGGGTTCGGTTCCGAACCCTTGTAATGAACTCGGACGTTATTTTCCAGCTCGCGCTCTCCAAACACTTGAGCCCAGCTCTACCCATAATGCTTCTCACATTGATTACCTCAGATCTCATTTGCCACGTCGCAGACCAGATGTGCCTTCATTATCTCTTGAGCGTTGGCGAATATTTGTGAGTTATAAACTTATTTTATTTATTTATATATATATATATATATATATATATATATATATGTGTATATCTTCCTAAAAACCTCTTATTGTTAACTCTATCTAACTTTTTTACCCTATCTAAGCTACCCGCTCCCATCTGTAGTCTTTTCTCGTACTGTAAGGTATTTTCTCCTTACCATTGTTGGTAACTCCCTCTCTTACCTTTAGGGTATTCTCGTTACCATCGTTGGTATTGCCATCCAAAAAAAAAAAATCTCTCCCTGCTTATATCTTCTTCTAGCCTTTTCCTTTAAATATGTCTGAGAAGAAACAATCTCCAATGAAACTTAAGGGCTCTTCAGGTTTCAAGAGATGTAGTAAATGTGAGGAGAAAATGCCCAACTCTGTCAGGCATTCCCTCTGTGTGTATTGTTTAGGCGAGATACATTTACAAGAGAATTGTGCTATTTGTCATGGGTTTTTTCCCATACCTTAATGGAGAGGAAGAATAAGTGTCTGTTGAAAGGCCTGTTAAAAATCTCCTTTCGATGAGGCCATTTCTGGATCTAAAGAAAAAACTGTGGAAGTGGGAACTTCTTCCCACAGTTCAAAAAAGAGACCTTCTTCGGTTCCGAGTTCTTCAGAACCAATGAGAAAAATTGCAAAAACTTCTTCAGTGCCAAAACGCTCTTTGGCACCAAGAGAATTATTGGTGCCTAGTAAGATGCCTTTGGAATACACTGATGTCTTGCCCTTGGCTCCAACTGAGCCGTCAGTACCAAAAACTTCAGATCTATTTACTGCACCAAGGACGGTGCATTCTCCTTCTGTGGACCCCTTTAAGGACACCCCATTCATGGAATTCAGACAGTCCAGATCTCCTTCCACTGTATCGGTGAGGTCTACTAAAAGTTTATTGGAACAGGACATTATGAGGTTAGTGAACCAGCTCCTAGTGGCAAGAGGATTGCCTTTGGTTCTGAGCCAATCCGGCATCGAGACTGCTTATTCCATAACACCTACATACACTCCTCCTCCAACTCTATCAGAGCCCTTGAAGTCCTTGGTTCCAACAGCCCTGGCTCTGACTGAGTCGGTTCTGACAGCCTTTTGATATTCGGTTCCGACTATAGCCTTGAGTTTTTCTGGGTCTTCTGCACCAGAAGACTCCCAGGGTCAGGACTCGATGGTTGGCTCTAGGATGCATGGTATCCTTTCGGTTCCTTCTGAGCCTTCCATGCCTCGCAGACCATCGGCCCTTGTAGTTCAGACTCAGGCTCCAGGTGCGGAGGTGGCCTCCCTGGTGTGGGTTGTGACCCCGATTCCGAAGCAGTCCTTTTCTGTTCTGGGCTCCTACCCCTCTACGGGGGTGGGGGGGGGCCTGCCTTCCGTATCATAAAGAAGGCATTATCCCTTGGGGATTCTCAGTCATTAGCTTCCCTGTCGGGGCAAATATCTTCCCCTTCCTTTCAGCTGGAGTTACCATTGACCTCATCCCCCAGACCAAGGGCCCAAAAGCCCCAGGTAACACCCACCCTGGTGGTTACCTCTTTGGAAACTTCTCCGGAACTTTCCCCCAAAGAAGTCCCTGTGAAGAGGAAGTGCAAAAGGAAGCACCTCAACTCCCCAGAGGAGTCTTACACTGAAGATACTGACTTCAGTGAAGGTGGAGGTTCCCCAAAGTCACCCCCTAAAGATGTTTCCTTCGGGGACATACTTGAAATACTGAAACAGAGGGTTGCCTGGTTATCTACACAATCTTCCACAGAGGAGTCAGTATACTTGGAGGCTTTTCGTGCCCAACCCTCCACTTCTTGGATCTCTCCGACCGCTACATAACTGGTGAAACTGATCGCTCAGCAGGCTTGGAAGATACGTGACACCATAGAGCCTATTTCCAAAAGGCCTGACTGTATTTTGTCTGCACCAAAGGAGAAACCACATTGATCCAAAGGAATCCCTGCTGATGCTGTGGTGGTAGCAGCAGCCACCAAAAAAGAACTTGCAGAAGAGAGCCACACTATCTATCCTCCTAACAAATAGTCTAGGACCTTGGATAGATTCGGGAAGTGTGTTTATGCTTCAACAACCTTTGTGTTAAGGTCATTGAACTACATGGCACACTTTACCAGCTTACAAAGAGACTTAATTAAGGAACTTTCTAACACTCTGGCAGGAACAGTAGCTGGGGGGTTCAGGATAAGGTCTCCTCCCAGCTTGCAACCCTCGAATCCATCTCCAACTTGTCCATGAGGCTCATAGTAAATGCAGCCGAAGGGATGTCCAGAGCAGTGGGTTCAGGCATAGCCATCAGACGGCATTCCTGGATGCGCTTATGTGACTTTGCAGAACAGTTCAAAGCATCATTTGTCAATGCACCCTTTGACAGATCTACCCTTTTTGGCCCAAAAGTTAAGGAAACTCTGACCAGAAGTGAGCAGGATGGCAAGACCCTATCTGCCATGGGCATATGTTTCTCTACTCCGCAGCGACCCCATTCAAGGAATCAGAGGAGTAGGAGACTGTGGTTCAAGAAATACAAAGGGCATTTCTATGACTCAAGTAGTAAAGATTTCCCTTGGGGCAGAGTGGGAAACAATGGAAGACGCCGTCCTAGAGGCAGGAATGGACCGCAAAATCAGGGGTCCAGAGAATCCTTCTCTGGCACTTCCTATTAGAATCCCTGAAGGGATGCCCAATTGTCTTCCTCTGGAGGCAGTCAGTGGACGCTTATCCCTGCATCTACCAGCCTGGCAAATAATGACTTTGGACAAATGGGTGCTTGTAATAATATCCAGAGGCTACCAAATCCCCTTGTTTGTGAACCACAAACCTCAGAAAAAGCTCCCAGATGTTCCACCCAATCAAAGGGAGGCAGCAGCTTTAGAAATCAAAAAGCTGTTAGACAAAAGAGCCATCCAGAAAGTCCCACCAGACCAAACAGGACCCGGGGTTTACTCAAGAGTCTTTTTAGTGCCCAAACAACAGTGGACTGTAGACCAATTTTGGATCTCAGCCGATTCAACAAATCAGTCCACCAAACCAAATTCCGGATGGTCTCGGTACAAGCCATACTTCCTTTCTTGGAAAAAGGCGACTGGATGTGCTCAATAGACCTCAAGGATGGTTATTACAACATAAAGATGGAGAAAAGCTCCAGAAGATTTCAATGCTTCTGGCTAGGAGCCAGTCACTACCAATTCAGAGCACTGCTGTTTGGACTCACTACAGCCCCCAGGGTGTTTACCAAATGCATGGCAGTAGTTGCAGCTCATCTCAGACTGCAGGGTTTTTGAGTATTCCAATATCTTGACTACTGGCCCCTCACTACTACCACCAAGCATCACTTAGAAATGGCAAGATACTGTACCCTGTCTGTTTGCAGATCCCTAGGCATTTCAGTAAATCTCAAAAAATCCCACTGCAGCCCTCACAATGTCTGGATTTCATAGGGGCGCAACTAAACACTGTCTCAGGAATAGCTTCTCTTCCTCCAGAAAGACTACTAAACATCAGGGCTCTGGTGAGACAGATCCTTCAAAACAACAGAGTCCCAGCAAGATTAATTCTTCAAACCTTGGTTTCAATGGCTGTCACAATCACTCTGGTTCCTTTAGCAAGATTTCACATGCAAATACTATAGTGGTTACTAGCAACGCAGTGGTCTCTGACTCACCAACCAATGTCTTATCAAATTATGGTAACCAATCTCTGCAAACAATTCCTTTTATGGTGGCTTCATTCAGATCCGATTCTCCTAGGCCGCCCTTTCACTCTACCTTAACCCAAAGCCATAGTGACCACGGATGCTTCCCAGATAGGGTGGGGAGGCATTATCTGGGAAAGACAGTTCAAGGCACATGGTCCCAACTGGAGGCCAACCTGCACATCAGTGTTCTAGAGATGAGGCAGTGCTATAAGCATTTCAAGCATTCCAGGATTCCCTTCCTCTAGGAACAGTTGCAATTCAAACAGACAACATGTCAGTGGTTTGGTACATCAACAAACAAAGGGGAACCAAATCATACCCACTTTGTTGAGAGGCACTCAGAGTGTGGAAATGGGCGAGTCTTTCCTACCGCTTTCTCATAGCAATGCACATTCCGGGAAGTTCCAATGTAATAGCAGATAAATTGAGCAGGACTATTCTCATGCCTCATGAGTGGTCCCTGAATCGAGTAGTGGTGGACAAGATTTTCCGTGGATAGGGCCACCCTTGCTCCAACCTCTTTGCTTCTCCCCTGAACAACAAATGCAGAAGTTACTTTGCCCTAATCCCTCCACTGGGGAGTCACCCAGAGATGCTCTTTTACTCAATTGGCCACCTGGTCTACTATATGCCTTGCCCCCAATTCTGTTAATCTCTCAATTTCTGAAGAAAACAAAAAGGACGAAGATTACCATAATCCTCATTGCCCCATTCTGGCCTCGACAAGTCTGGTTTCCCTTCCTTTGTCCTCACTTGCTACAGAAACCATAGACTCTGGACCCAGTTCCAGATCTGCTAATTCACCCAGAAGGCATGGTTCACCCACACTTACATCACCTCAAACTGACGGTGTGACTTCACCAATTACCATGATTGCCAGGCAAGCCCGTCTGTCATCACCCATCCAACGTATTATTATTGCACATCACAAACCTGCAACTAGAAAAATCTACCTGAGCAAATGGAGAAGATTTACCATATGGGCCTTAAATAAAGGACTTGATCCCTTCAATGCCCCAGTTGAATACATATTGGACTTCTTGAAGACTTTCTTTGAGTCTGGTTCCGCTGCTTCGATTATAAAAGTTCAGTTGGCGGCAATCTCTAATTTTCATCAATTACTGTTCAATAATGTCCCATAAGCTTTCCAGAGCCTTCCTGAAAGGTTTGTCCTTGCTAAGACCCCCTTTTAAAGATTCGGTTCCTACACTGGATTTCGCAACAGTCCTACAAGTGTTAACTCAAAGCCCCTTTGAACCAGCTGATTCTTGTCAATTAAATTTTTTGACTTGGAAGACTATTTCTAGTAGCCATCACCTCTGCAAGGAGAGTCTCTGAATTACAGGCTCTATCATGCAAACCTCCTTATTTAATTTTTCATAAGGACAGGGTCCAACTAAGAACGAATCCCTCGTTTCTTCCAAATGTGGTTACTGAATCCAATATCAGCCAGACCCTACATTTACCAATCTTTTTCCCTAACTTTACCAGTAAAGGAGAATACTCTCTGCATTTGCTAGATGTTCATAGATATTTGCGCTTTTATCTCCACAAAACTAAGGAATTCTGTAAATCTGACCAATTGTTTGTAGTGTTCTCTTCCTTAAAAATGGGTTGTGCAGTCTCCAAAGTTACCTTGGCTAAGTGGTTGAGAGACTGTATTTCTTCATTTATCAGTCACAAGGACTTCAACTTCACAAAACAGTTAAAGCTCATTCTACGAGGGCTGTTGCCACATCAGCAGTTTTTCATGCAAGAGCTTCCCTAGACGACATTTGTGGAGCACCTACTTGGTCCTCTCACCATGCCTTCATTACACATTACAAACTAGATCAAATCTCAAGAGGTCGAGGATCCTTTGGGTCTGTGGTGCTTCGGAATATTCTTCCATGAGACCTCCCGAGATACATAAGTTTCTGGGGATCCTGTCCGACCGTCAAGGATTAGGTGAAGATTAACAACATCAGATAAAGAAGTTATGTCTTACCATAACGTCCCATCTGTGTTGTTCATCTTCACAAATCCTTGATATACCGTCCCTCCATCCCCCATCCTAAAACTCTTAGTAGGCCTCACCGATTCTGATCCAGTTTCTTATCAGGAATCCACAGATGGCCTTGCCTTCTTTATATATATATGTCTTTATGTATATATGTATGATATTCAAAATCATGGCTATATTCTGCCATTTAGCAAACTTGATCTGAGGTAATCTCTATGAGGAGCATTATGGGTACAGCCGGATTTGAGAGTTTGGAGAGCGTGAGCTGGAAAATAACATCCAAGTCTGTTCCGAGGGTTCGGAACCGAACCCACCATCACAGATTGGTGAAGATGAACAACACAGATGGAACATTAAGGTAAGACATAACTTCTTTTTCTTTGAAGTAATTGTGATGGAGATGTGGCTTAAAAATAATTATACAAGACTGTAGGAATAGAAAACTTTAGTTTGTTTAGAGTAATTTGATTATGTTAAACTAAAAGAATAAACGCATTAATATGTTAATGCTGGAGAAAACAGCTTATGAGGAAACATCCATTAGGATAAACATGCAGAATCAGGGAATGAGGAGAGCTGAATTAGTTTAAGTAAGAATGTTGGGAAATAATGTCAGAAGAAAACCAAAAGCAGGATCAAAAGCTGGGAAAATAAAAAAAAAAAAAACAGGAAAGGAAGGATTTCAATACTATTTGTATGTCATATCTTTTCTCCTCCATGTTTACTATGGAATGTGGAAATACTGCTGATACATGTGTTTAACAGAAAGGTTAAGGAAAGAAAATATACAGTTAGGTTTGCAGTTCTTAGAAAGAAAGACTGACTAATCTTAAAAAGAATGGACAAACTGCCACAGTATAAAATACTCAACACAGTAAATATTTGAACCACAAATAGTGCTGACTGTACCAGAGGCAGATAGTGATTTAAAATGCCCCATTGAAACAGGAACTGCATGTATGAAAACGCCTAATTAGAAAAAATGAAGCTCAAGAAAATAATTCTGACAAGGTATACAGCTCAGGTTATTTTGGGATTATACATTACCTGAAAAATAAGGATTTGATTTTCCTTTGCTGTGACACCACTAGAAAAACAATGGACTACAAAGGGTGTTAGCATTTAGTTTGTGGAAATGGTTGAGTGACAGCACAAATGTTTTTGTTTTGTTATATTTTATCCCATTAATTTCTGCTTGTGAGTTTATTTCATAAAAACAAACATACTGTTATGACAAATGAGTATGTGCTCAAGAATGTGTACATAAAAATAAATCAAATGAAAATAAAATAGCACTTTTGTTTTGTAAATTAGAATGTCACGAAGGACATTCAGAGTTGCTGTCTTATTGTAATTTGGATACATTATGAGGAAAAGATAGAAATATGGTTGAATGTCTATTCATTTCTGAGACAGCTTATTCTTTCATTGATGGCCATGTATCAGTTTTCAAAAGTAGGCAGCTTTTCTTCCAACTTAGGGGTTAAATCATCTTTGACAATTAGTTCTTCTGAAGCAGCTACACATATATACATTTACTGACTTCCTGCCTTTATTCTTACTTCATTCAAGACAATAAATCATTAATGAGAAAAATGAGGTGTGGTCTGTTCTGATGGAACGGTTAATTTCTTTCATTTGCTCTGTCTGCTCTGCGTGTCTAATTTGTGAATGCACCTATTCAGATTTAGACCATTAACTTTGTCCTTGAGGTTGTAATTGCTTCATTTTACTGCTGTATGCAAATAATAAATGTTGTGAAATATTTTAAAATAGTATCTGTTCACGCTATAACAAGTAACTTGCATCTTTTCTCATAGAAGATCTCTGTATTAGTTGCCGTAGCAACTGATGGGTTATTATAGTAAATGTAGACAAGGGCACACACACACTCACACACAAACACACACACGCACACACGTACAGGTTTCTAAAATATAATTCATCCTCTAGGTAATCTCTCCTTCCCGCTCACAAATCAGATACTAGTCTCAGTTGTCTCTTCTTAGTAACTGAAACTATTATTTTATATTAATTGCGAAATTGTTAGGATGATAAACACAAATTATACCTAACAATGGATACACTGTTTTATATAAAACTTGATTCTGTGTACTCCATCACTGTGGGACGTACTTTTATGAGTTCACTCAGTGTGCTCTCAAAGACACACAAGCACACACACAAAGCCATAGTTATCACCATTTCCTTTTCCCTCGGTCTAATGCAGTGACATCTAAAGGTGTTGCTTTGTTAGCATCACCCTTTGTAGATTGTAAAACTTGTTCTGCAGTCTCCTTTCTGGGTTTTTTTTTTTTTTGGCTTTTTATGAGCAGTGAATTACAGAGACTGTGTATCGTAGTAACCATAGGCTCTAGTTTAAAGCTCTACTACTTTGTACTTCTTTTTTTAATTAAAACCTGCCTAATATCTGTTAATGCAAGTGTTTGAGTTCTGACTAACAGTGGGATGTAAGTCTTTAGATTTTTATTCTGTTCTTACTTCTTCAGTGGAAATATTATACTTTGCTCTGGGGTTTGTAACACTGTGCATGTTATTTAGAGCAATAAAACTGCATCAGCAAATATCATGCATTCTTTCTTTTTGTATAATGCTGAAAGGTGACTATTTTGTATGCTAAAAATGTTTATATATATATATATATATATATATATATATATATATATGTATATATATATATAAAATCTTCTTCTTCTTTTGGCTTTTTCCTGGTTAGGGGTCTCCACAGCGGATCACCTGTCCGCTCATGATTGGCAGTAGAGTTTTACAGTGTCAAGTTGCCCAGCCTGGCACCCAAACTTCCACAGAAGGCACATACACGCACTCACACCTAGGGCCAATTTAGAGTGTCCAATCCACCTACAGCATGTCTTTGGGATATATATATATATATATATATATATATATATATATATAAAATTCTTTTTTAAACAGTGACAAAACCCATCTGAAAGGAAGCCTTTAATTGTATTGTTCCCAAAATGTTATTCTAGTACTAATGGAAACTAATCTGTTCTTGTCTAGGTTCAGGGTTACTACTTGTGTGAATGAAAAATGCTTTCTGATAACCTGATAACTATAGGGATTGTTGCAGATTCATAAACTTGTTTCTTCCAGTGAGATTTTAGTGAATTGGTAGAATGTTTTATTATTTTCCTCTTATATTTTCTGCAGTAAATGATGAGCCTGTTTTTTTAATCAATAAAGTACCATCTTCTGATATTAGTCTTCAAACATGTTTATATTACTGTAGTTCTTTGACTAGTTTTAAAGTTGGTTATTTTTTACTTTTTGAGCTATGTCAGTGTCAATTATTATCTTTGATTATTATGAGACTATTTTTATTGCTGATTTGTCTTTCCTCTGAGAAACATTGTGTAAAGGTGAACAAATTCAATAAAGAAATATGTACATTTTATTTACATTCATTTCTACTAGCTTATTTTACTTACTACTTACTAACACGCACACACACACACACACACACACACACGCGCGCGCACAAAACTTTCTTTGAGGTAGCATCCACTTAATTACATTGATCAATTCAAACTAACCTTTACTTTATACTAAACATGCTACAGATGTTTTATATCAGGTAGAATCAGAAGCTGTTGTATGCATTCAAAAGATCTTTTAGTAAAGGCACTTGGCTGAGTTGAGGTTCTTAACATGGAAAACAGTTTTACTGATTTTTTTGACCTCTGGAAGAAGGGTGCCTGCGTTGCAGGCTCTTATAGTGAGTAAACCCTATCTCAGTTTCCAAAGGAACAGGGTTTCTTGAGAACTAATCCTTCTTTTATGCCTATCCATCTCTCCCATTTTCTTTCCTGAACCCAAAAATGAGGAAGAAGGGTACTCCATACCTTGGATGTGCACAGTGCACTCAGGTATTATCTTGACATAACTAAATCTTTTGGATCTTCAGAAGATTTGCTCATTTCTTGCAAAGATAAGAAGAAGGGACGACCTGTGTGAAACTAGACCTCCAAATGATTGTCTAAGGCTATTACCTTTTGCTGTACTCACCACAACAAAAGTACTCTAGGCTGAGTCAAAGCCCACTCTACCCAGGCCTTAGCTCCTTCTATGGCTTTTTGGAAAGATGGATGTTTAAGAACTGTAGATGTTTGAAAGGGCTGGATTCTAGAAGAATTCTAGAATCTGCAACTTGGACCTCTGCACAGAAGCTTGATTTCTTCTCTTGGACTGCCTTTTTTCCATCTCCCAAATGAAGTAAGTTAGGGTAATCTACCTATATAGCTAAAGTTACTGCAGCAGTAATCATTTGAAGATCTATTGTTATGGTAAGTTTACTTACAAAACTGTACTTTTTTCTTAATTAAACTACATTTATTTTTAATTTTCTTCTTTTTTCTTTAACCATATATGTTGCTTTTCCAGTTTTTCAGTGCCACCCTTTCCAGTTACAACAGGATTCATTTGAAATTCAAATGCCTGTGCTGTTGAAATATTGTCTAAAGAAGCTATTAGTTTATTTAGTGTTTTCTTCTTTTCTTTAGTCACTTAACCTCTTTTATTTCAATTGCCATCGATAATCATTTAGATATAATGCATGCAGTAAAGTATTTATAGAGCAACCCCCAAAATAAACCTACTTCTCGTTTGCCTGCTTTTCTTTTCCATTCTTACTTTAGCATTATAACAAATAAAGCATGCTAGTTCTGTTTTGTTCCTTATTTATAACTATATTGTAAAATACTATGTTTATCATCCTAATATCAGATGTTAAGTTGTCCATCTCGCCTTCATTCTTGCTGTTTGGGTTCGGAGCCAATCCTCGGCCATCTTCTCTATAAATGTCAAGGTACGCTATAGAATCCATACTAAAAGAAGATGTAAACTTTAGGAAGTCTGTGGTGCTGTTGAAATAGTCGACTACCATGTCACTAATGGCTCTGCCACCTTTAAGTAAAATAAAAATGTCATCAAGGTAACGTGTATAGAAAATGAACACATCTTTGTATAACTATAAGTTGGGACAGTTTAAGGATAATGCATATAACCCTAATTTTTTAGGGGCAAGACCAAAACCAACATCCTTTCAACAGAAGTCAAAGCAGAAATCAAGGTTTCACAGGACATGAGTTTTGATTCTTCTAGTTCTGTATCAGGGCAGGATTTTCATGCCACGGACTTTTTAAATAGTACTATTGATGTTTCTGCTTTCCTTGACAGTTCCCATTTTCTGACAGCCTTGCCGGCTCCTTTGCTTGATGGTTTTCAAGTATGTCATGATACACCAGTCCAGTTTTTTAACCTGATTGCTGATAACCATGTGAATGATATATAGCGTACCTTGACATTTTATTAACTAAAAATTCTTCACTTCAGAGGTATACAGCTAAGATACATAGAAAAAGCACATATTCTAATGCATTTTTGCATTATTCTAGCTGTCATCCTCCGCACAAGAAGCGAGCTATAGTTACGGGCCAGTTAGTCAGGGCAGCCCGCATGTCAACTCTTGATGCTGACTTCATTGAAGAATGTTGTTTATTAAAAAATATGTTCATCCACCAAAGCTATCCTGAGAATCTGATTAATGAACTTATAGAAGAAGTGGGGAATAGGCAGTTATTTAAACCTTTATTAAATATTAATTCTACGTACGTAGAAGTGGTACAGAATATGAACCTACGGGTCATGTTCCATCATTTATCACATCTTTCAGTATTAATAGTAAGTCTTGTTATGAAATTTTATGTAAAAATTGGGCTATCTTTAAAAGTGATTTCAGTATTTTCAATAAAGTTGGCGATAGACCAGTGGTCACGTATAGAAGGGCAAAAAATTTAAAGTCCCTTCTTGAGCAACGCCAACGCACATACCCAAAAACACCGGGTATGTTCAAGTGTCAGTCTTGTAACTACTGCCAATATGTTAGTGAATCTAATAGATTCATTATTCACAACCATCAATACTTTTTGAAATGTTGAGTGAATTGCAATTCTAAAATGATAGTTTATCTAGCACAATGCCAAAATTGTTTATTGTTCTACATAGGGAAAATGGAGAGACGTCTCCGTGACTGTTTGTATGAACATATTTATGCAATTCAAAAGAATAAACTCGACAATGCTCTGGCTAAGCATATCAGTCTCAACCCGGACCACAAATTTAAATTTATGATAATAGATCAGATTCACGAAGATCCTAGGGGAGGCCCTACTCCATTAAAACTGGAAGAATTAGAAGTTATGTGGCAAGTTAAATTAAATGCGTATAATACCCCTGGACTTAATGAATGCCGTTCTATTGTCAGTGTTTTAAAACTTAAGAGTTTATCAAGATAGATGTATATTTATACATATATACTTTTCACATTTTTTTATATTTTTTATATTATATATTTTATTTATTTTTTTGTAGTATACATTAGTTGATATATATATATATATATATATATATATATATATATATATATATATATATATATATATATCCTCAGTAGGTTATTTAATCAACATGTTGGATGGTTATATTTTTATTTTATTTTGCAACAGTTGAAGGCGGTTTTAAGTACAAACATGTATTAAGAGCATTTAGGCAGTTTTGTTTTATATGCCTTTAAATGCTTTATTACCTTGGTGCAGTTTTTAATTGCTAAATTGATGTAGTGCTTGTGTGAGCAGCTCACCTAATTGGTATATATACTTGTGATTTGTGTAATCAGTTTGTCTGAAGAAGTTTGAGCACAGTCTCAAACGAAAAGCGCTTCACATTTTATCTGTATTAAAGAAGATTAACTTTCATCTGTTGGTGTTTGCTGCCTTGCTTCCCTCTACCTGTTTTCGTGGATCCCTGAAGGGTTGCCCGACTGCTCACCTCTGGAGGCAGTCAGGGGAAGACTTTTGCTATACCCAAAAGCCTGGCAAAATATAACAAGAGACAGATGGGTACTATCCATTATACCCGGATGTTACAAAATTCCCTTCCATCGATCCCCCATAGAATCAAAAAAGTCCATCCCAGATGTCCCACCCAGTCTAAGGGATCAAGCAGTCACAGAAGTTTCAAGACTGCTAGAAAAACGAGCCATTCAAGAATTCCCCGCAGACCAACTAGCATCCAGAACTTACTCAAGATTCTTTTTAGTACCAAAAAAGACAGGGGACTGGAGACCAATACTGGATCTCAGCAGATTGAACAAATCTGTAGAAAAAGAAAAGTTCCAGATGGTGACACTGCAGTCCATTTTCCCTTTTCTTGGTCAGGACAATTGGATGTGCTCGATAGATCTTCAGGACGCGCACTACCATATCAAGATGGACAGACGCTCCAGGAGATTTCTTCGCTTCCGGGTAGGGGCCAGTCATTATCAGTTCAGAGCTCTGCCCTTTGGTCTCACCTCAGCCCCCAGGGTGTTCACCAAGTGTATGGCAGTAGTCACGGCTCACCTGAGGCGTGAAGAATTCCAGGTGTTTCCCTATCTAGACGACTGTCTCTTGACTGCTACTAACAGGCATCAACTCTTAGAGGCACGGGACTATACAATCACATCATGCACTCAACTAGGCATTACAGTAAATTTAGAAAAATCTGCCTTGTTGCCCTGTCAGCCTGTCACATACATAGGAGCAGAATTAAATACAAAAGAAATGTTTGCAAGATTACCACTGGAAAGAGTTTCCACTATTCGTCAACAAGTGTTAATTCTAATGCAGAGCAAAAGGATTCAAGTCAGATATGTCCTCCAAGCTCTAGGCTCCATGGCAGCTGCCATTCTTCTTGTCCCATTAGCGTGTTTCCACACGAGAATCCGTCAGTGGCTTCTTTTCATGCAGTGGTCTTTCTAGCAGCTACCCATGTCTGACATGATCCTGATCACAGAAACATGCAAAAGGCACCTTTCTTGGTGGATGGTCTCCCCACTAGTGATTCAGGGCAGACCTTTCATACAACCCCCTCCGGTAGCCACAATGACCACGGACGCCTCCCTGATAGGGGGGGGGCATTATCTAGGCAGGACAGTCCAAGGCACTTGGCAACCTCGCGAGTACCATCTGCATATCAGTGTCCTAGAAATGAGAGCGGTGCTCCTAGCGTTGCAAGCCCTTCAAGACTCTCTTCCTTCCGGGACCACTGTAATCCAAACGGACAACGTGTCAGTGGTGTGGTACATCAACAAGCAGGGCGGGACTAGGTTTTACCCCTTGTGTCGAGAAGCACTCAGACTGTGGCAATGGACGATTTCCTCCCAACATTTTCTGATAGCAACGCACATCCCTGGGAAATCCAACGTCATAGCTGACAGGCTCATTAAAGATATCCTCATGCCTCACATGTGGTCTCTGAATCAGGAAGTTGCGGATCTTATCTTCTGCAAATGGGGACAGCCTTGCTGCGATCTATTTGCCACTCCTCTCAACAACACTTCTCCCTACTTCCTCTTCCAGGTCATATACCCAGAGATGCTCTAGTCCACGATTGGCCTCAGGGACTCCTTTACGCTTTTTCCCCTTTTCCCCTAATACCAAGACTCATACAGAAAGCAAAATCTTGGGTTGCAAAATGATCCTCATTGCCCCATATTGGCCTCGACAGATATGGTTCCCGTTCCTGCACCTTCACCTTCTGGATCAACCGTGGATTCTGGACCCAGTTCCAGATCTTCTGATTCATCAATCAGACGGGTTGCACCAATCCCTTCAAACTCTCCAGCTCACAGCTTGGTTACTCCACTTCCAACCTTAGCCAGGCTTTCCAGTATCCCCCCAGCAGTTTGTGATATTATTGTTTCTTCACATAAGTCTACTACGAGGAAAACGTATGCTAGTAAATGGAAACGGTTTTCTTACTGGGCAGAATCTAGAAATTTGGATCCTTTCTCAGCCCCAGTCCATGAAATTCTTGAATTTCTAGCACAACTTTTTTTCAGTCTGGTGCAGCTTCCGCTACCATTAGAGTACAGCTAGCTGCCATTTCTAATTTTCATATTGGTATTTTTAATTCTAGCATAATGTCTCATAAGCTCTGCAAAGCCTTTATGAGAGGAACATCTCTTCTTAGACCCCCAATTAGAGATCCTCCTCCTCCTTGGGATCTCAATTTAGTTTTAGCTTCCTTAATTTTGCCTCCCTTTGAACCGGCAGCATCATGTTCCTTAAAATTTCTTTCTTGGAAGACACTTTTTCTGGTTGCTATCACTTCAGCTAGACATGTCTCAGAACTTCAAGCACTATGTGTTCATCCTCCTTATCTGATGTTTCACAAGGACAGAGTTTCTCTGAGGACCAGTCCGTCCTTTATTCCTAAAGTCTGCTCAGAGAACAATTTAAATCAATCCATAGATCTCCCAGTGTTCTTTCCCAATCACAGCAACAAGGCAGAATGCAAGCTCCACCAACTGGATGAGCACAGAAGATTGCGTTTTTACCTCCATAGAACTAAGGAACTAAGAAGGTCAGACCAGTTATTTCTTTCTTATGCTTTCAACAAACAAGGCCTTCCAGTTTCTAATGTGACCTTATCTAGATGGTTATCTGATACTATTGCCTTTATTTATCAGTTACGAAATAAAGAGCTACCAGCTAAACCAAAGGGTCATTCTACTAGAGCATTAGCCACCTCTGTAGCCTTTCAGTCAAGGTTGCCCATAGACTCAATCTGTGCAGCTGCCACTTGGGGAAACCCTCATACTTTTATCTCTCATTACAAGGTGGATATGGTCTCCCGGAGCAGAGCTTCCTTTGGTTCTACTGTTCTGAAGAGTCTGTTCCAATGAGCCACCTGGGATTTTAGGTGCTAGGGATGCTGTCCCAAACAGCAAGAACGAAGGAGAGATGGACAACTTAACATAAAGAAGTTATGTACCTACCATAACATTCCATGTTAGTTGTCTTCATCTCGCCTTCCTTCTTGCGTCCGTCCCTTCTTCCCCCTTCCTAGAGGATTGAGAGGAGTACCTTTTGTTTTCACTGGCTGAGTATCTTTTATTACTTCACATGCTAGGTAATTTATGACTCTTTCCATGTTTAGGTGTATTGGACAACCAGTTTTTAGGTAACTGGTTACTCTACTTCTGTCTAGTGTGCGCTATCACAAATGAGATTTGGGTAGCTGATGCTGGGCATTCTGGGATAAGGGGTAGCCTCGAGCCAGTAAACAGCTCTCGAGCTATAGAAGATGGCTGAGTCGGAGCTGAGGATCGGCTCCGAACCCAAACAGCAAGAAGGAAGGCGAGATGAAGACAACTAACATGGAACGTTATGGTAGGTACATAACTTCTTTTTTTATCAAACAGTGTATGGTGATCAAAATGTATAATATAGCCATCTTTCCTTTTTCCTCACCTAACAAAGCATCTCATTTTAATTACATTTTCCTTTATATTACTTCCTGTCACAGCCTGTTTGACTTTACAAATTGTTTTTTTCTGTTTCTTCAGTTTAATTAAGATAATTCCTGGTATTCAGAAAAAGGTCCTCTGCTTGCAGTACTTTCCAATTCTATTCAGGTCAATTTCTTTGACTGTGAGAAAGTGCTATTCAGAGGCAGCTATGGCTGTAATCAGAAAGACCTAGTTATCAGCTCATTAGCATGTCTGAATAACACACTAGCCAACACTAATGCTGTCAGACTTGACGGCAGTAGTGATGTTTGTCATATAGATTTACAGAGGTTTTATCTTCCATAGCTAAAGGGCTCCATCCATATGCCCAAAATGTTAGTAATTCCAAGCTGAGCTGACTGAAAAGTCAAGTTTTGATACCTAGTCCACTGCTTCAAGGGTATTAGCAAAGTGTCTAACTTTTCAGATAGCCTACTGCTGATGTAGGTATTCACGGTTTTCCTTATTTAAATAACTTTTCTTATCTTTGCTGAGTCTTTTTCAAAGTGACAGGAGTCTGTCACTTGGATAAGGGATCTCCTACACAAATTGGGGTTCCAGAAGAGCTTACAAATGGCTTGCCTGACTCCTCACAGGATTGTTTTTCCTGGTGTGTCTCTTGGACACCCCAGTTCAAACATCTTTTGTTTCACAGGAAAAAGGAGATCTGTATCTAGAGCCATTCCTGAGTTTTTTCCAATCAGACTATTGTCTCAGCAAAACTATTTCTCAGGCTTCTGTGTGTCATGGCATCTGTGATTCTCATGATATCTCTTGCAAGAGACCATATGAGAAAAATCATTGAAAGCTCTACTGTATATGGTTCCAACATCAACATTCCCTGACATTTCAGATTCCAGTTTTGGGGGTTTGTGAAAAAAAAGATATTTAGGTGGAGATGCCAACTTCATCAGAATCTAGCTCTAGATTTTGCTTGGGAAGCAGTATCTGGGGAAATAAAGGTGCAGTCTTTGGAATAGAAAAGACAGACTAAAACACATAAACATAAAGCAGATGTTAGCACTTATAAATGCTCTTAATTCACTTAATGATCTGAGGTCCCCTGGATCTCTGCAAGTGTTTACAGTCAACACCACAGTGATGTGCTACATAAACAAGCAAGAGGGAAGCAGACCTTACCCTTTGTGCAGACTAGCCATGGTAGCCTGGAATATGGCTTTTCAGCACCATCTCATTGTACTGGCATAGTGTTGAATCTCTGCGAGTGTTTACAGTCAACACCACAGTGATGTGCTACATAAACAAGCAAGAGGGAACCAAACCTTACCCTTTGTGCAGACTAGCCATGGTAACCTGGAATATGGCTTTTCAGCACCATCTCACTGTACTGGCATAGTGTTAGAGCAAAAATGTGTGGCAGATAAGCTAAGCAAGACCACGACAGACTCTCACAAATATAAATTGAATCAGGAGGTCTTCTAGGAGTTGATATAACTGTGGTGAACACCTCATATAGATATTTTTGCCTCCACTCACAGCAATCAGTTGACAAAATTCTGCATTAGGACTCCATGCAAGAAGCCCTGGAAGACTGATTTTATTTTTTGTTTCTCCATACAAGAATGTTTCTGTATGCTTTTTCACCCTTTCCACTAGTATCCTGGGTCATTCTGAAGATTCAGAAGGACTCCCCAAAGATCATTGTGGTCACTCCCTTCTGGCCTAGGTAACAGTGAATTTCATGAAAAAAAGAAAGCCAGTCTGTGTGCAACCACTATTAACTTTGAAGAGCATGCAGAACACAAATAATTCCACCATGCTCAACCACACTGGAATTACTTTAGACTTTCATTACCCCACAGCATAGTAGTTAAGTGTTTTCATCTTCATCTTTCTGGACATCATCAGAACTGATTCATGTAGAATTCCTCATGTTCTATGTATTCTTAGAGGTCAACAGTGATTTTCCCTTCTTTTGGTAATGGCCAGTGGCACTTACCGCTTGCTTCCTCCAAGACTAAATCTACTCGCTCAAGACCAGGGTGTTGGATACATCATGACCCCAAACAATTGCAGCTGGCTACTTGGATGACAGAATCTTGATACCTTTTAGGCATCTTTTTTTCTGAGGATGTGCAGCAGTGATAAAAGGAGACAAGAAAACCTCCTACTAGTAAATATTATTAAATGAGAGAGGTTTTCTAGTTGGTGTCAAGAAAAGAACCAGCACTCATTCATGGCTAATGTTTCTTTGGTTCTACATTATTTTTTTGAGTTATTATCCTCTGGTCTGTCTTAATCCAACATCAAGGTTCATTAATCAGCATTCTTGCCCATGGATCAGCCCCCTTTCAATGGTAATCTCTTGTAAAAATGTTTTTGAAAGGGTTTACATGTGAACCCCCCCATACAAAACATGTGGCTCCTCCTTGAGATCTTAATTTTGTGTTAGAAAAACTAACCCTTGTTCCATTTGAACCAGATTGTTGGTCTGACTTGAGGTTCTTAACATGGAAAACTGTGTCACTAATTGCTCTAACCTCTGCAAGAAGAGTATGTGAGTTGCAAGCTCTTTTGGTGGGCCAGCCTTATATAATTTTCCACAAAGTTAGCGTTTCCTTCAGAACTTATCCATCTTTTATGCGTTAAGTAGTATTCACGTTTACCTGGAGCCATGCTCTTCAGTTCCCTATCTTCTTTCCAGAGCCTTAAAACGAGGGAGAAAGGATACACTGTACCTTGGATATCCACAGGTAACTCAGGTACTATCTTGATAGATACCAGTAAAATACAAAAGCACTTGTGAAGCAGTATGTCCAGTACAAAATAAGCAATTTATTAAAAGGCCAGCAAAAACTTAACACTTTAACTGAATCACCACATTTTTGTTTGAAGACTTCTTCAGGTAAAAGTCCACATAAAATTGTTGCCTTTGTATATCAAAAAACTCCACCTATCAAATATACACCATCCAATAATAGTCAAATATTAAAACAAGTACGGATTAAAAAAATAATCTAAGTTCTTCTGTATAAAAGATGCTTTAAATAAATAAATGCTGCATCCTGTATATGAAATGAAAAACATATACATTTAGAAATGTTAAAAATTGATTCATATAAAAATTTTCACATATACAAAAAAGTATGTTTCGGAAGGAAAATACCCAGAGAAACTAATAGTTCAGGTACAGGAAGAAGTTACAGTGGGTAAAAAAGATAAATATTGGCCCATACTAGGTTTGGGTGTAGCTGGTGAAAATAATGCAGAAAATGGTGTTAGTATGGATTGTGACTTTGTCATAGATTATAATGGGGGTGCCAAAGTAATTACTAAGATTGTTAGGGAAGAATGGAAGAAATGTTCTCAGTTTTCTGATTAGATGTGCTTTTTAAAAATCCCCTCAATATAACTTATAGGAGGATCCAGAACATAAAAGGACCTTGTGGGACGTAGTCAGGACTAAGGGCAATAAAAGAATGAGCACGTTTAAGTGTGGTGTGTGTGCCTATATACTACCCACAAAGAAAGTGTTTTTCTGACAAGTAAGAACAAAGTTACTAAAGGAACTTCCTTTTCTAATTGCAATAGTCAGGGATTAGTGTATCTGGTTACTTGTGAATGCTGTAATGCATTCAGTATTGTAAAACAAAAAGAACCTTAAGACGAAGAATATATGAACATTACTATGATATAAAAACCAAGGATGAGAAATATAGTTTATATAAGCATTTGAAAGGTTGCTCCAAAACAAAATATAAGTTTTTTTTTTTTGATAGAGGTAGTTTCTTTTGATTTTAAAGGGGGTTCTTGGTTGAACAAAATTAAGTATCTTGAATTGTACTGGCAATTAATCCTGGAAGCTAACAGAAGCCCAGGACTTAATGAGAATTGAAGTATAAGTTCAACGTTAAAAATGAGAGCAGCTAACTTGTGAATTATTTGTTAATAGGATACGATTTCTGTAGTTTATTTTTTGTATTTATGTCCACCTGCATTTTTGCACTTTGGCCACTAGATGGCAGAAAAGAGAGATTAATATTTTGCAGTTTTAAATGCAGAAAAGTTTTAAGATTTTCATTTACTTACATAACATTTTTTTTATGTGAATATTTTTATGTGTCAATTTTTAACATTTATAAATTTACAAGTTTTCATTTCATAAGCAAGATGCAGCATTTATTTATGTATAGCATCTTTTATACAGAATACTTACTGAGATTATTTTTTGAATCTGTAACTTGTTTTAATGTTTGTTTGACTGTTAGTGGATGGTGTATAACTGATAGGTGGAGTTTTTTGATATATAAAGGCAACAATTTTATCTGAAGAAGTCATGAAATGAAAACGTGGTGATTCAGTTAAAGCGTTAAGTTTTTTTGCTGGCCTTTTAATAAATTGATTATTTTGCACTGGACATACTGCTTCGCAAGTAGTTTTGTATTTTACTGGTTTCCCTTTTGGGGTTGACTTTTTTCTTGTTTTTGTGCATCTTGACAGACACCCCAAATAGTAATGATAAGTCCTTATCGAGGTCTATGAAAAATATTATTATATAATCTGCAAACATTGTCAGTTTATACGGTTGTTTCATCTGCCTCCCCCAATTTCAAAATATCATAGGTTCATAGGTTCATAGGTTCATACTAGGCTATCTGCCCGAGGGCATTTACAAGCCTAGCCCATAGTTTTGTGGCTTACGCCACCCCTTTAGTATGGGGAACTATACCCATTATTTTGCTGTGCCTCTGTCGAGCAGTGACACTGAGGTAATCCCTGGGGTATATCTGCGATCTCCCATCCATTGGTCAAGATTTCTCTTGAACAAGGCCAGCGAGGTGCTCTGCCTCACATATACCGGGATTTTATTCCACAGCATAGGGAGTCTTTGGGTGATGAATCTATCCCTCCAGCACGTCCTATTAATAGCCATGTCGAGGTTTAAGTCTCCCGCCCTTGTGGCTCTGATGGATCTAGATTTTTTGAGGTGAAGCATATTCATCAATTCTGGGTTTGACATGGCCTTGTATGTTAGGCAAAGGTCACCTCTGAGCAAGCGGTAAGCGACTGAATAGAGCTGGAGTTCTTTCAGTCGGGCAATATAGGACAGATGTTTGAGACCCTTTATCCTTTTGGTGAGGAACTTTTGTGGCCTCTCCAGCTGCTGCAAGTGTCGGGTCAGATACATTCCAAATGGGGCATTGTACTCAATCATTGGTCTGATGAGTGATGAGTATAGGGAGACTATGACCTCCCTTGATCTAGATGAGAATCCCTTCATGATAAGGTGGGCAATGTAGAAGGTCTTCCTAACTACTTTAGCTACATGGGTGTTGAATGACAGACTACTATCAACCTGGGTCCCCAGGTCCCTGATAACTTCTTCTGTGCTCAGTGGATTGCCACCTATTTGGTAGCTAGGGGTAACCTTGTTTTTCCCGAAGGGTATGACTATGCATTTTTGGCATTTAACTTTAGGCCATGGCTCTGGCACCAGTTATCCGTTTCTGTGAGACCCTTCTGAAGGATATCTGTGTCAGATGTGTTTTCTACTATGGCCCAGTTTGCAGTCATCTGCAAACTTTGTCAGCCATAACCCTCCTGTGTTTGCTTGTACTTGGAAAAGTAGATGCCAAACAAGAGTGGGCCCAGGACTGAACCCTGTGGTACACCACTTGTGACAGGCTTTGAGTCTGACATGGCGCCAGCAACTCTGACCCTGTGGGTTCTGTCACTCAGCCAGTTTGCAACCCATCTTGTGATGTATGGGTTAACATTTAAGCTGATGAGTTTTTCAATGATACCCGAGTGGGGTATTGTATCGAAGGCCTTCGCCAGATCGAGGTAGGCTGTATGGACTGCCTTTCCCTCATCAATGGCTTTGGTGACTGTTTGAAAAAAGTCAACCAAGTTTAGAAGGCATGATCTGCCTTTGACAAAGCCAAACTGGGATGGATCCAAAGTCTGCAAATTCCCTATGTCTTTATTTATGAGGTCCATTATGATCCTCTCCATGGCTTTGCAGATAAGGCTTGTCAAGCTAATGGGCGGTAATTTCCAGGGTCGGTGGAGGCACCGCCTTTGTGAAGTGGGACCACAGTTGCAGTGCGCCACTCCTGGGTACGTATCCAGAGGTAAGACTATGATTAAACAGCTGTCCTAGCTGTGGGTTTAATTCCTCGTTGAGTTCGTGGAGCACACAGCTGGGGACACCATCAGGTCCCATGGATGCTGTGTTTTTTGCTTTGGAGAGAGCAGTTCTCACTTGAGTGTTGGAGATGTTTGTGGGGCTGCAATCGCTTGGTACAGATATCTCTCCTTTTGGGGGAGGGGAGAAGTTTGCACTGAACCTGTCAGCCTGTATGTTGGCAATGTCTGTAGGATCAGTAATCTTCACATCATTTTGAACTAGTTCTGAGCATATCTGGGAGTTTCCTCCCAGGTTTCTAACATAGCTAAAGAAGGCCTTATGATTGTCTTTTGAGTCTTTAGCTATTTTTCTTTCAAAATTTGCTTTGGATGATTTTATGAGAGCTCTTAGTTTTTACTTATAGTGATCAAGGGTGTCTTACCTTTTAAGGATTTTGCTCTATCTTGTAGTAGCTTCCTCCTTTTGTTGTAGAGTTTGTTTATGGCTGGGGTCCACCAGACTGGACGCTTGCCTTTGGTACAAAGAGTCTTTGTTTTGCTTGGGATTGCCTTATCCATGCAGTCCTGCAGGTGCTGGTAGAAGGCATTTGTAAGTGATTCAGTGGCTTGAGTACTGTTTTCCGCACGGGGCCTTAAAGGAGACCACACTAGTCTTTAGAAGTGTGAAGTCGGCTTTAGAAGTTCTTTACTGTGGTCTTTTTATTTCAGGTGGGGTGGGATGAGGACCTCCAGCGAGATTAGTTTGTGATCTGATCTCACCAGTGAGGGGTATACTTCGGTGTTGAACATTGTGCTCCCATGTTCGTGATGATGAGATCAAGTATGTTTTCTCCTCTTGTGGGGATGGTGACTAGTTGTTCCATGGCATTTGAGTTTATGAATTCCAGGAACTTTTGGGCTAGGGTGTTTGGGCTTGAGTAGTGTTCCCAGTCTATATTAGGGTAATTGAAGTCACCTAGTATGATGGTGTTTGGTGATACATTTATCCCTCTAGTGTTTTCAGGAAGGCCATGTGAGGTTCCTGAGTTTGTGAGGTGGCCTGTAACATGTTACAATTTGCAGAGCAGTCTTGCCTATGGTTAATTGCACCTGGATGGTCTCCGATGCATCGTGCGTTGCCACCAGTCTTGAGGTGTGGGTGTCCTTGATGAATATGGATACCCCTCCTTTCTTGGTATTGTCCGGATTTTGGGGCCGGAACGCATGATAAGAGGTAAAACCTGATAGTGCTGGGGTGCTCTCAGGAGCCTTGAACCAGGTTTCTGTCACTGCACAGACATCGATGTTCTCCATACTGAGAAGGGCCTCGAGTGCATGCATTTTGAGATTTAGACTTCTGGCATTGAGCAGCATTACCCTTAGTTTTTTCCTTTTTGTGTTCTAGGGTGGTAGGTTTAGAATTTGAGCCATGCCTAAAAAGGCACTATGGGGTGGCAAGAGCCTTTGCCAATATTCGAATCCCAGGGTGACAGGTGCAAGCCGTCCCTTGCGAAGCAGCGTGGCTTGTCCAGCATGTCATCCCAGGCAGACAGACATTGGATCCCCTTTGAATGACACCAGAGTTTAAGCCAATTGTTAAAGCTGATCATCTTATCTCTGTATTGTGGCATCATTCTTGGTGAAGGTAGGATACTGCTCAAGGTCAGGGTCATACCTGCCTGGGCTACATAATCAGAGAGCTCCTCAATGTCTCTTTTCATGTAGTCCAAGGAGGTACGTCTCAGGTCGTTTACACCAGCGTGGACAATGACTGAGTCGTATTTGTACCTGCTGTTGAGAGACCTGAATGCTTGCGTTATGTGGCGGATTCTAGCGCCCGACAGGCAGCTTACTGTGACCTTCTCCTTACTCAGTCTGGTGAGCGGGACATCAGTGTGTCTGACTATGGAGTCACCAATGACTAGTGTGTCTGGCATTGTGTTTGGCCTTAAGGGCTGTGACTGTTTGACACTCTGACTGTGAGGTCTATGTGTTGCAGGTGTTGTGTTCTGAGGTGGTGGTTGTTTGGGTGTCTGCTTTGGTGGCCTCTGCTGTTTTGGTAGATTTTTGATCAGAGCCGCCGAGTATGTCTTTGTGTGTTTATGTGTATGATTTGAGGTTGTGATGGTACTATGTGAGACTGGGTCTATAGTGTGTGTGGTAACCTTCTCCTCCTGACTGGTCTTGCCAGTCCTGTGTTGAGAGAGCTCAGCCTCCAGTTTGGCCGTATAGTTGCATCTCTCGCATGTATTTGTGTTTTGTGGGAGGAGGAGAGGGTTGTCTGTGTACATGAGGCAATTGTAACATTGCCTCAATATTCCCAGGTTCACCAGCTGAGCAGGAGAGGACACTAGCAACTGATCCCTCGACATGTTAGAAGGACTAGACAAAAAAACTTTAAAAGAGATTCCGGGGGACGTGGGTGACCGAGAAATTGGGGTTTGCCTTTTTGGGGTGCTATCTATAAGAGTGCCGTATCAAGGTAATAAGTACTGTAGGAGCAAGTGCTAGGTTTAACAGATAGAGAAAAGTCTACTTGGAGTCAAGTAGAGATGATCTTTTTAGGTATTAGAGAAAGTGCTAGTAACAGGGATGCTTAAAGGTAAGATTGAAAAGAATGCACTCTGCAGTGTGCACTAGAGAAGTTAGATATGAAAGTAGGTAACTTGAGTTTTACCTGTTTAAAAAGTTAAGGTTTAGTGGAGAGTTACTATTTTTAAAACAGCAAGATGGATTGAAAGGGGTGGTTACTTTTGTATTTTGGTACTATGAAATACTGTAGGATGGCCAATAAATTTAAATAATTGAAGGGGTGGGATTTCAAAAGTGATGGTTTTGTGATTACTCACATAAGCCAGTGAAAGTAGAGAGAAATGAGATATATGTTCAGATTAACATAAGAGGCGGGCAACTAGAAAGACAGTGGTATTTAACAAGACAACTTAAATGGGTGGGAGGGAGAGAGGGAAAAAATTCTGCCTGACTCAGAACAGAGAGAGCTGTGGTCTCTTTTGAAGTTTTAATATGCTGTTAAAACAGAATGCAAGCAAAACACAAGGTAAAGAAAACAAACTACAGTATTCAAAATATAGAAAGGCAATACAGAAATACAAAAAATAACAGCAAACTAACCTTTCCTTCACAGCAAAGTGTAGCAGAGTCTGGATGAGCCTTTCTGGTAAAGCCAATATTTTGTATAGTAAAGGTTCCAAGTATATTGCAAACAATAATTGGGATAATGGGCACTTCTGATTATTTCCCTTTCCTTTTTTGCAATTCTGAGGTTACCCTACCAATGTTAAGTTGTCAATCTCGCCTTCATTCTTGCTAGATGGGTTCGTAGCCGAACCTCGGCTCCGACTTGGCCTATTACTAAAGCTCGAGAGCTATTTTTACTAGCTCGAGGCTATCCTGTGTCCCATAATGCTAGGTGTGATATACCCAGATCTCGTTTGCCGCTTCAGCTACGACGTTGCGTCTTTTTGCCGGCTCCAGGTTGTATTAATATTTTTTCTTGTATTTAGTCAGCTTTTTGGGTTATAATCTTAGCGATAGTTTTTTATAGTTACTACCCTTTAGATCCCTGTTTAGAATTCCCTCTTAGGTAGTTTTTTATACAGTTTTCCCCTCTCTGAATAGTTAGGCCTTTGGCCAAACTTCTTCCATACATTTCTGTAGTAGTAAATCCCTTTGTTTTTTTCTGTAGATGTATGTGTGTGCCTAGTTAAATTGTGTTAAAAAGTGTGGGGTTTTTTGTTTATTTCTTGGTCTGTTACAACCTTTTTGTGTGTGTGTGTGTGTGTGTGTGTGTGTGTTGGCTGATTGTGACTAGACCTCCCAGAGTTGTCTTTTTCTGCCCGTCATCCTAGTTTCAGGATGTCGAAAGACACCAAGGTCTCGGGCTTCAAGAGGTGTGACTCGTGCTATCAGAAGATGTCTCTGACAAACAGTCACACTTCTTGTGTATATTGCTTGGGCCCTCTGCACCTGCAGCACTGTTGTTCTGTCTGCCATGCGTTCAGTCCAAGAGTCCTGCAGGAACGCAGAAACAAACTTATATTGAGAGGCTTGTTAAAGCCTGAAGGTTCCCCAGCTAAACCTTCATCGGGTAAACCTTCCAAGCCTGCCAAACCGTCGGCTCCATGTTCGGAGCTGTCGCCGAGCGGTGCTACTACTTCTACCACTGCATCGGTTCCTGCCGGAACCGATGATTCGAGGCCTCAGTCGGCTCCGACTCTGCTGTCGGAGCCGTCTTCAAGCAGAAAGCGTTCCAGGTCTCCTTCCCTGGAATCTGTCCATTCGGCTTCGAAGTTTCCCTTGTTATCAGAGCGGAGTCACAGGTCCCATTCCTCTCGGTCTTCCAGGCTGTCGGACCATGACCTCGAGAGGATGGTTAGCAGACTACTTAAGTCGCAGGCACTGGCCCAAATGTTGCATAGCCCTCCTCATCAGGCAGTGGCTATCACTACTCCCTCTTCGATTTCCTCCTCCGACTCTTCCTTTGAGTTCGGAGATCGTAGGGGTCGGGACCATCGGAACGTCGGAGCCGATATCACTCCTTTCGGCTCCCTCGTCAGCTGCAATCTCTTCCTTGGTCCTATCCTTGGAGGGATCTGGGCGCCGGGACTCCCTCGTCGGTTCCGAGGGGGCGAGTGGCATCAGACCCTTGTCTGACCCCGTTCTCCCTCTCGGAGCCTCGGCGCAGGTGAGTTCAGCCCCGACATCGGCCTCAGAGCTGTCCCTCTCGGTGCCGGGAGGAGTCCTTGTCTCTTCGGAGTGGGGACCCCCTTCCCTGCCTGATAGGGGCGCCTTTGAGGTCATGAGGAGTGTGCTGGCCCCTGTGCCTGCTCCACGGTCGGCTCCTTCGGCTCCTCCCTTTATGGTGCCTGCTTCAGTCTCTATCCGCCCTTCCAATCCCGAGCGTGGAGAACCGACGCTACAGGTAGCCCCATTGTGTGTATCCTCCTCTTCCGAGGCCTCCCCTGATGCTTCAGGGCGCCCCCTCGAAAGAGAAAATGCAAGAGGAAGCATGTAGACTCCCCTGAGTCAGTCACGTCGGACACCGACTTGGATGACTCAGAAGGGTCCCCAAGGTCCCCCTCTGAGGATGTCTCATTTTCTGACATCCTGGAGATTTTTAAGCAGAGGGGAAACTGGTCTGCCCTTAACCCTTCTGAGGATGAGTCGGTGTACCTGGATGCTTTCGGTTCTCACCCTTCCACCTCCTGAGTGTCTCCGCCTTTCGACCCACTCATGGATGTGGTGGCTCGAAAGGCGTGGACGGCTCCAGATACTATGAAACCAACTCCCCGGAGGCCTACAAATTTTATTACAGCCCCTTCTGACAAGCAGTTTCTAACTAAGGGTGTCCCTGTTGATGCCATGGTGGTGGCGGCAGCCACTAAAAAGGAGTTGGCTGACCCTTCAGTACCTGTCCATCCTCCTAATAAGGAATCTAGGACTATGGACAGGTATGGTAAGCGGATGTTTTCCTCAGCGACCTTTGCTATGTGGTCGCTGAATTATTTGTGCCATTTCACCTGTCTCCAGAGAGACCTTCTCAAGGAACTGGGTGATACCTTACAGGACCCATCAGCTGCGGGGTCTCAGGAAAAGATCAACTCCCAGCTGGGGACCCTAAACTCTATTGTCAACTCCTCCATGCGGCTCATTTCCTATGCAGCCGATGGAGCGAGTAGGGCTGCAGGCATGGGCATTGCTCTAAGTAGACACGCCTGGATGCGGCTTTGCAATTTTGCTGACCCCTTCAAGGCATACTTCACTAACACCCCCTTTGATGGTTCTGCCTTATTTGGACCTCAAGTGAAGGATACACTGACCAAGTGCGAGCAGGGAGGCAAGATTCTCTCTGCCATAGGAGTTCATTTTTCTACCCCTTCTAGACCATACCCTGAGGGTCAGAAGGGTGGGAAAATGTGGTTCCGCAAACCTCAGGGAGTACTGCCTGATGCACGTGGTGAGCTTCTCTCCAGAGGCAAAGGAGGGAACAATAATAGACGCCGTCCGAGGGGCAGGGGGAGTCCACAGAATCAGGATAGCAGAGAATCCTTCTCTGACAAACCCTTCCAGCACCCCTGAGGAGCTGCCCGACTGTCCACCTTCGGAGGCAGTCAGGGGAAGACTATCACTGTACCCAGAAGCCTGGCATTCCCTCACGCAAGACAATTGGGTATGGTTGATCATATCCGAGGGTTACAAAATTCCCTTTATTCATACCCCACAGTTGCCAAAAGGGCCCCTTCCAGACATTCCACCAGGTCTGAGGGATCAAGCAGCACTAGAAATATCAAAGCTGCTAGAAAAAAGAGCCATGCAGCCAGTCCCAGCAGACCAGCAAGGATCCGGAGTCTACTCCAAGTTCTTTTTGGTACCAAAAAAGACAGGGGACTGGAGACCTATTTTGGATCTCAGCAGGCTGAAGAAGTTTGTTCAAAGAACGAAATTCCGGATGGTCATGCTTCAGTCCATTCTACCCTTCCTGGGTCAGGACAATTGGATGTGCTCTATAGACCTTCAGGATGCGTACTATCATATCAAAATGAACAGGTGCTCCAGGAGGTTTCTCCGCTTCCGGCTGGGAGCCAGTCACTACCAATTCAGAGACCTGCCCTTTGGCCTCACCACAGCCCCCAGGGTGTTTACCAAATGCATGGCAGTGGTTGCGGCTCACCTGAGACGACAAGAATTCCAGGTGTTTCCATACTTAGACGACTGGCTCCTTACTGCCACCACCAAGTGTTCCAGAGATTATACCCTCCAAATCTGCAACGAGCTAGGCATCTCAATAAACTCCGAAAAATCTGCCTTGTCGCCTTGTCAATCTATTACCTTCATAGGCGCCATTTTAAACACTGTGGATCTGTCAGCAAAACTGCCTGTACAAAGGATTTCAGACATTCGCGATCATGTTCAAATCCTACTACAAGAGAGCAGAGTCCAAGCTAGATTCGTACATTACTCCCCCTAGCTCGCTTTCACATGTGGATCCTGCAATGGATGCTGTTTTCCCAGTGGTCCTTTCAACAGCTTCCAATGTCACACAGCATTATAATCACTCAGTCATGCAAAAGGCACCTTTCGTGGTGGATGGTCTCCCCTCAGGTTCTTCAGGGCAGACCCTTTGTCCTTCCTCCTCCTGTGGCTACTGTGACAATTGATGCCTCCCTGATTGGGTGGGGGGGGGGGCATTTTCAGGGCAGGACAGTCCAGGGCACATGGCAGCCTTTCGAAGGCCACCTGCACAAAAATGTCTTGGAAATGAGAGCGGTACTTTTAGCGTTGCAGGCCCTTCAAGACTCTCTACCCACCGGGACTTTTGCAATTCAGACAGACAATATGTCTGTAGTGTGGTACATCAACAAGCAGGGCAGAACCAGGTCCTACCCCCTATGTCGAGAAGCACTCAGACTGTGGCAGTGGGCGATCTCTTCTCAACGGTTTCTGGTAGCAACGCATATCCCCGGGAAGTCCAATGTCATAGCGGACAGGCTGAGCAGAGCCATTCTCATGCCCCACGAGTGGTCTCTCAACCAGCTAGTAGCTGAAAAAATCTTCAGGAGGTGGGGTCAGCCTTGCTGTGATCTTTTTCAACCCCTCAAAACAGCAAGTGCCCAGACTTCTTCACCCTCTTCCCCCTCCCAGGTCTTCCCCCCGAGACGCTCTAGTCCACGATTGGCCCCGGGGTCTTCTGTATGCTTTTCCCCCCTTTCCCTTAATTACTCAATTAATCCAGAAAGCAACTGTTTTGAGATCCAGAATGATCCTTGTTGCCCCTTACTGGCCTCGACAAATTTGGTTTCCATTCCTGCAACGTCATCTACTAGATCAACCCTGGCATCTGGACCCAGTGCCAGATCTTCTGACACATCAGTCGGGTGGGCTGCATCAATCTCTCCAATCTCTCAACCTCACAGCTTGGTTGCTCCACTTCCAACCCTAGCCAGGCTTCCCTCAATTTCTCATTCAGTTTGTAACATCATCCTCGCTTCGCACAAGTCTACTACCAGAAAGACTTATGCTAGCAAATGGAAGCGTTTCTCTGTTTGGGCAGGGGAGAAACAAGTTGACCCTTTTACAGCTCCTGTCCATACAGTCTTAGAGTTTTTGGCAGAACTTTTTCAAATGAGATCTTCTTCAGCCACCATCAGAGTTCAGTTGGCAACTATTGCGAATTTTCATGTTGGATTGTCAGAGACCAGCATTATGTCACACAAACTTTGTAAAGCCTTTCTAAAAGGAACCCTCTTACTTAGGCCCCCGGTAAAAGATCCTCCCCCACCATGGGACCTAAATTTGGTGCTGTCGTCTTTAATTCTCCCTCCCTTTGAGCGTGCGGCTTCCTGTTCGTTAAAGTTGCTCTCTTGGAAAACTCTGTATGTGAGAGTGTTCAATCTCGCCGTTTGTTCTTACACATGGGTTCGGCTCCGAGTCGGCCGCTTGGCAAAGCTCTGCATCGAGAAGAAGCTCGAGACCAACCCCTCTCCCACAATTCCCTCTGCCTTTACCTCAGATCTAGTTTGCCGCTGCAACGTTCGCATCATTTTGATGAGCTCAGACCAACTGGCAGATAAGATATCCTTTTTTTTCTAGGAGTACTTAGAAAATTATTTCTACTTCAATTGGACCTCTTTAGTGTGTGTGTGTGTGCGTGAGTCGAGGGTTTCTTAATCTCCTATATATATATTTTAGTATATAGAGTTTAGTTAGTTTCCCTCAGGGCCTACCCCACCCACTAACTTCTGGATTTACTACTGGATTTGACTAAAACACTATACTTGTGGTTCCATCCTTAGTGTTTTTTGGCTGTGACTGTCTTTATAGGACTGTGTAGAGATATATATTTATATATATATATTTAACTTACTGGATTTGACTTTTTTATACTTGATAATGTCTGAGAAAGCAAAGTCAGGGTTCAAAAGGTGCCAATGTGGACAGAAAATGTCTGTCACAGATAACCATAGCTCCTGCGTCTACTGTCTTGGCCCGCTCCATCTGCAAGAAGACTGTTCCATTTGTCATACTTTCAGTGGAAGGGTCATGACAGATAGGCGCAGGAAGCTCATGGACAGAGGCCTTTTGAAGCCTGCCTTTCAAGAGGCTCTTGATAAATCAAACCAGGCATCCAAATCCTCGAAGGATTCAAAGGCGTCTGAGCCCATGTCATCGGCTCCGAGCTCTTCCTTTAAGGTTCGTTCACCGGTTCCACAGACTTCGGGGCCGAGTGTCGAACTTCTGTCTGTCACCGAGTCTCGAGTCTTGGAACCGGTGACGGAGCTTCCACCTCCTGTGCTTTTGAGGTCGGCTCCGTCTTCGATTCCTTCGACCCGTTCTTCCAGACCCCTCTCTGACTCCGATGTAGATCGTGTGGTGCAGACGTTAATGGAGAATACGGCCTTGTCCAAACTCATCTCAGTCTTCTCCCAGTTGGTGTCGAGACTCAAAGTCCTACCCTTATCTCCATCTGTTCCTCCTCTGAGGCCTATTCAGCCTTCGGAGCCGGGAGAGGCTGATCTGATGATCGTGGAGCCCTCGGTGCCGGAGCCGTCTTTCTCTCGGTCAGCACCGTTTACCTCGACTCCGACAGATCCATTACCGGAATCGCGGAGCCGACGATCTATCCTTGGTTCCGGGACCGAGAGTCGAACCGATATTTCGGTTCCGACTCTCCCTCTCGGTGCCTCGGCACAGATCGCTTCGGCTCCGTCCTCGGGGTCGATGCCCTCGGTCCCCATCTCGGGGATCCCTCCGCCTTCTTCGGAACCGGGGGATTCCTCGACTCGGGACCCAGGAGCTTTCGACCTGATGAGGAAGGTGTTGTCGACTCAGACAACCACTTCAGCAGAGACAGCCTCTCCTTCCCATAAAGGCCCGTTATCCTCCTCTGTACCCACGGCTACTTCAAAGCGTCGAGCACCAGTGTCTCAGCCGCTCCCAGAGGGAGCCCCTTCTTCCTCGGAGGCTTCATCGGATGCCCCCCCCCCCGAGGAAGTTCCGAGGAAAAGATTGTGTAAGAGGAGACACTTGGATTCCCCACAAGAATCCTTAACATCGGACACTGACTTGGATGAGTCAGAAGGGTCCCCAAAATCACCCTCGGAGGATGTCTCCTTTTCTGACATCCAGGAGATCCTGAAACAGAGAGGTGATTGGCAAGCCCTACCCCCTTCTGAGGATGAGTCAGTCTTGCTGAAGGCATTCGGTGCTCGCCCTTCTTCCTCCTGGGTCACTCCGCCCTTCGATGAGTTGATGGATTTGATTGCTCGAAGGGCGTGGGAGACACCTGACACAGTGGAGCCAGTCCCTAGAAAGCCTAATAAATATATTACAGCCCCTCAAGACAAGGCATATCTCACAAAGGGAGTTCCAGTGGACGCTATGGTGGTGGCAGCTGCCACTAAGAAGGAGATGTCTGAATCTTCCTCATCTGTCCATCCACCTAACAGAGATTCTAGGACTATGGACAGATATGGGAAGTGCATTTTTAGTTCAGCGGCTTTTTCCATGCGATCGCTGAACTATTTGACTCATTTTACACGTTTGCAGAGGGATCTAGTCAAAGAGTTGGGAGATACCCTCCAGGGTACTACAGATGCTGCTGTCGCGGAAAAAGTCACAGCACAGCTCAATACCCTTACATCAATTGTGAACTCGTCCATGAGGCTCATCTCGTATGCAGCCGAAGGTTCGAGTAGGGCTGCGGCTTCAGCGATTGCTCTTCGTAGACAATCCTGGATGCGCTTATGTTCTTTTGCGGAAGCCTTCAAGTCTACCTTTACTAACGCCCCATTTGATGGTGCCACTCTCTTTGGCCCCAAAGTAAAGGAGACCCTTACCCGGTGTGAGCAAGAGGGAAAGACTCTGTCTGCTGTCGGAGTCCGTTTTTCCACCCCATCCAGACCGTACCCCAAAGGGCAACGAGGTGGAAAAATGTGGTTTCGAAAACCCCAGGGTTCTTTCCCAGGCACACAGGGTGATGCCCCCTCCAGAGGCAGAGGGGGGGGGGCAGAAGTGGAAGACGTCGCCCCGGCGGCAGAGGGGGTCCGCAAAACCAAGGTGACAGGGATACGCTCCCTGGAAAGCCTTTCCAGCACTCCTGAGAGGAGGCCCGACTGTCCTGCTCTGGAGGCAGTCGGGGGTCGCTTAGCTTTATACCCTCAGGCCTGGCAAAGTCTTACCTCAGACAAATGGGTAAAAAGCATTATTACCAGAGGTTACAGAATTCCATTTCTATTTCCCCCATTACCGCAAAAAAGACTCCCAGATGTACCGCCCCATCTGCGAGATCCTGCAGCTATAGAAATCTCAAAGCTGCTAGAAAAAAGAGTCATCCAACCAGTCCCGGTGGACCAAAGAGGATTCGGAACTCACTCAAGGTTCTTTTTAGTACCAAAAAATACAGGGGACTGGAGTCCAATTCTGGACCTAAGCAAGCTCAATACCTTTGTCAAGAAAGAAAAGTTCCGGATGGTCACGCTTCAGTCGATCCTTCCATTCTTACAGAAGGACGACTGGATGTGCTCAATAGATCTCAAGGACGCGTACTACCACATCAAAATGGCCAGAGCGTCCAGGGATCACTTGCGCTTCCGGCTGGGAGCCAGTCACTTTCAGTTTCGGGCCCTGCCCTTTGGTCTAACCTCAGCCCCCAGGGTTTTCACCAAATGCATGGCAGTGGTAGCGTTTCACTTGAGACAACTAGGATTCCAGGTGTTTCCGTATCTGGACGACTGGCTCCTTACTGCCACCACCGAGCGTCGACTGATTCAGGCCAGGGATTTCACACTCGAACTTTGTGTTCATCTCGGAATTTCCATAAATTTCGAAAAATCTGCATTACAGCCATCACAGCATATCTCATTCATAGGAGCAAATTTGGATACCCGTTGTTTGATTCTAACACTTCCATCACAAAGAATAGCCTCTTTACAAAATCACATATCTCTTCTCCTGTTGTCCAAGAAATCCCCGGCCAAACTGGTTCTGAAAGTTTTGGGTCTCATGGCGGCTTCCCTCATTGCAATACCCTTGGGAAGACTGCACATGAGAGTTCTTCAATGGCTACTGTTCGCACAATGGTTGTTCAAACAGTTACCGCTGACACACGAAATTCACATCACAAACATCTGCAAATCGCACCTGTCTTGGTGGCTACAGAATTGCAATCTTTCCGGCGGCCGACCGTTTGTGCTACCCACTCCGACAGCTACGGTGACCACGGACGCTTCCCTGATAGGGTGGGGGGGCATCTTTCAGGGACAGACAGTCCAAGGCGAATGGACCAATATAGAGTACAACCTGCACATCAATGTTCTGGAGACGAGGGCAGTGTTTCTGGCATTGCAACACTTTTCTCCCCTTCTACCTCTAGGGACCATTGCAGTTCAAACGGACAACATGTCCGTAGTCTGGTACATAAACAAACAAGGAGGAACCAAATCATACCAGTTGTGCAGAGAGGCCATGAGAATTTGGCAATGGGCAGAGTCCACGGGTCGCTTTCTGATAGCAACGCACATCCCGGCGTTATCCAACGTCATAGCGGACAGGTTGAGCAGAGCCATCCTGTTACCTCACGAGTGGTCCCTCAAAACAGACAATAGCGGACATGATATTCCGCAAGTGGGGCCAGCCTTGCTGCGATCTGTTTGCGTCTCCAATGAACGCCAAATGCAGAAGCTACTTCGTCCTATTACCCCCGCCAGGGGAAGTCCCCAGGGACGCTCTGATTCACGATTGGCCCCCGGGTCTCCTGTACACCTTCCCCCCTATACCTCTGATTCCAAGATTTCTGCAGAAAGCCAAGAACCTGGAGAGGACTGTAATTCTCATTGCCCCATTCTGGCCTCGTCAAATTTGGTTTCCCTTTCTTCAAGCACACCAAATATGGGAACCCTGGATCCTGGACCCAGAGCCGGATCTACTGACCCACTCATCAGGGGCTCCCCACTCGTCGCTCCTGTCCCTCAGACTAGCAGCTTGGCTGCTCCGCTTCCCTTCTTAGCCAGGTCTGATCTTCTTTCTCCTGTGGTTCAAAATATCCTAGTGGCTTCTCATAAAGCTTCCACTACAAAGATTTACACTAGTAAGTGGAAACGTTTTGTATACTGGGCAACTACGCAACATTTGGATCCCTTAATAGCCCCACTAAACAAAGTCTTAGAATTTCTATCCATGCTATTTCACCAAGGAGCTTCTCCTGCCACCTTGAAGGTTCAATTAGCTGCTATTTCAAACTTCCATGTAGGAGAAAATGGAGCGCCTATTGTGGCTCATAGGCTTTGTAAGGTCTTTCTAAAAGGGTCTTTTCATATTAGGCCACCAGTTAGATTTCCTACAGCACCGTGGAATCTGAACCTCCTGTTATCACAACTAATGCTACCACCCTTTGAACCAGCATCTTCCTGTTCTTTGAAGTTCTTGTCATGGAAAACTCTCTTTTTAGTAGCTATCACTTCAGCCAGACGAGTATCAGAACTTCAAGCTTTTTCCATTAAACACCCATATTTGATCTTTCACCCTGATAGGGTATCCCTTTGCACCAACCCGTCCTTCCTTCCCAAGGTTTGTTCAGTCAATAATATTAATCAGTCCATTGAGCTCCCCACATTTTTCAAGAACCATTCCAATAAGCTGGAATATATGTTACACAAGTTGGATGTTCATAGACAACTCAGATTCTACTTGGATAGAACTAAGGATCACAGAAAAACAGATCAACTCTTTATAGCCTTTGTGGACAGCAGAAAGGGCATGGCAGTGACGAAGCGTACCCTTTCCAAATGGCTATCGGATTGTATTACCTTTGTTTATACTGCTACTGAGCACACTTTACCTGTCAAACCGAAAGGACATTCTACTAGATCTATATCTACATCCCTGGCTCATGCGGCCTGCCTACCTTTGGACACTATTTGTGCGGCCGCCACTTGGTCTAAACCACATACGTTCATCACTCATTACAAAGTGGATAGGGTTTCCAGGGACAGGGCAACCTTTGGTTCCACTGTGCTCAGGAACGTTCTTCCATGATTCTCTCAGGGTCACGGAGCTAGGGACGCTACCCATGTGTAAGAACAAACGGCGAGATTGAACACTCTCACATATAGAAGTTATGTCCTTACCATAACGTTCCATGTGGATTGTTCATCTCGCCTTTGTTCTTACATTCCCACCCTCCCACCCTCAGATCAGGAAGAACGTCCAGTTTGGATGCCTAGTTTGTTTCTCCCGCTTCTGATTCTCTCAGCTGTTACAGCTGTTTCAGCTATGCCTTAGTATGTATGTTTGTATGTTTCACCCCATTGGGATCTGGTATTGTTTGCAAACTAGATCTGAGGTAAAGGCAGAGGGAATTGTGGGAGAGGGGTTGGTCTCGAGCTTCTTCTCGATGCAGAGCTTTGCCAAGCGGCCGACTCGGAGCCGAGGATCGGCTCCGAACCCATGTGTAAGAACAAAGGCGAGATGAACACTCCACATGGAACGTTATGGTAAGGACATAACTTCTATTTTTAGTAGCCATCACTTCAGCGAGAAGGGTATCGGAACTTCAAGCCCTTTGTGTTCGCCCTCCTTACCTTGTTTTTCACAAAGATAGAGTGTCAGGACTAATCCGTCCTTTTTACTCAAAGTACTCTCTGAAAAAAATCTGAATCAGACCATCAATCTTCCTGTTTTCTTCCCACTTTATACCAATAGGCCTGAACGGAAGTTCACCGTCAATTACGCTTCTACCTGGATAGAACCAAGCAGACCAGGAAATCAGAACAACTCTTCCTGTCTTACGCGGAAAGGAAACAAGGCCTGCCATTTTCCAAAGTAACCTTGTCCAGGTTGTTAACCTCTGTTATCATGTTGATTTACCAATTGAGGCATAAAGAGCTCCCTATTAAGCCCAGAGCTCATTCAACCAGAGCATTAGCTTCTTCAGTAGCCTTTCAGGCAAGATTGCCAATGGATTCCATTTGTGCAGCGGCCACATGGGCCTCTCTTCATACCTTCATTTCTCATTACAAGCTGGGCATGACCTTTAGAAGTAGGGCTGATTTTGGTTCCACTGTACTCAAGAGTTTGTTCCATTGAGCCACCCAGGACTAAGGTGCTAGGGACGCTGTCCCATCCAGCAAGAATGAAGGCGAGATTGACAACTTAACATTGAGAAGTTATGTACTTACCATAACGTTCCATGTTAGTTGTCTTCTTCTCGCCTTCTTTCTTGCATCCCACCCTCCATCCCCCTAGCCTGGCAAGACCGAGAGTATCTTCTGAGATGTGTTATCATGAGAGTTATCTCCTTAGCTACCTCTTTTCCCTTTCTTGGTAACTTTTATTAGAGTTTTGTATACCTAGATGTATAGAGGTAGATATATGTGTGTGTGTATATATATATATATATATATATATATATATATATATATATATATATATATATATATATATATATATATATATATATATATATTCTCTGTCATGGTGGGGACATGTATGTCCATAGTGTTAGCTGTCAAACGAGATCTGGGTATATCACGCCTAGCATTATGGGACATAGGATAGCCTCAAGCCGGTAAAAATAGCTCTCGAGCTTTAGTAATAGGCTGAGTCGGAGCCGAGGTTCGGCTCCGAACCCATCCAGCAAGAAAGAAGGCGAGAAGAAGACAACTAACATGGAACGTTACGGTAAGTACATAACTTCTCATTCTTTTTTATTCTGACCTTGATTCCCCTATATATTTCCTCAAGCAACATTATCAGATCAGATGGAGAACCAAATTTGTTTAATATTTCCCATAGGTATGCCCACTGATCTCTGTTGAATGCTTTTTCTGTGTCCAATTGTATCATTATAAGGGGTTGCCTCATGTCCTCAAATGACTGATGAATCATCGTAGCCAACAATAAATTGTCAAACATTTGTCTCCCTTTTACAAAGCTGTATTGATCCAAACTTTTATTCTTGGAAGCACTTTTGCTATCCAATCAGCTACTATGGAAAGAAAGACTGCTAGGATTCCGTGTGTTTCTATACCTTAGAGAATGGCTCATCTCTGCTCCCATTAAGCTTCTACTGATTTAAGCCAGGGACTACTTGCTCCAGCATTGTCTTCAACAGGCCATCACAGTGAAAACTCTCCCCCACTCAAGTCCAGGAGTTCATTTCTTTTTGTCTGGACATGGTGACACAAATCGCAAGCTTACCTCACACAAGTATAAAAACCTTATAGAGTTAAGCATCCCACATCCTTTCTCTTCCTTCCCCACCAGCAATATTGGTGTTATAATTCCTCTACTACCCCTAGCAAGATATTATATGAGGGTACTACAATTGATGCTTGCGGTACAGTTGTCTGTAAGACAGTAATACCTATCTACACTAATATGGATTACAAGAATTTGCAAGGATGCAAGGAGCATATTACCTGGTGGATCACCAGAAAATAAGTTTCTCAGGGCCGCCCTTATACCCTTCCACCACCCATAGCCATAGTGACTGTCGACGCTTCCAAAATAAGGTGTTGGGAGCATTAATTGGGAAGGATATTCCAAGGCACTTGGTCCCAGTTGGAAGTCAATCTTCACATTAGTGTCCAGGAAAGGATGACAGTCCTGTTAGCATTGCGGGCATTTCAAGATATTCTTCCTCCAAGGATGATTGCCATCCATCCAGACAGTATGTTTGTAGTCTGATACATCAGTAAGCAGGGGGGAACCTAATATCCTCCTACAATGAGAGTTTGGCAGTGGATGATCTATTCTGGTCTCTTTCTTTTGGCAACACATATCCCGGGAAAGTCCAACATGCTAGCAGGTCTGTCTTACTCCCTCATGAAATGATTTTCTGTTAATGCGGCTAGCTATGCTGTGATCTCTTTACTTCCCCTCTCAACTCCAAGTGCATCAGGTACTTTGCCATGATCTCTCCAGAGGAGAAATCACTGTGACTCTCTCTAGTTCACGGATGGCCCCCTGGAATCCTGTATGCTTTTTCTCCTACCCCTCTGAGTCCCAAATTTCTACAGAAAGGATCTTACCAGAAGTGCAGAGAATCCTCATTGCTCCGTTCTGACCTCAACAAGTAGGGTTACACTTTATGTAGCCTCATCTTGTGCACTTCCCTTGAGTGTTGGATCCAAACCAGGATCTCTTCTCTCACCCACCGGGAAAAACTCACCCTTACAGTCAGACCTTCAGTTTGACTGCATGATTTCTCCACCTCCATTGATGGATAGACAGTCCAGGTTTTCCTGTCTGGTCAAACACATCCTCATATCCTCTCAGAAGGATTCTACTAGAAAGGTGTATAAGAGCAATTGGAAAAGATTCTCCCTTTGGGCTGTCCAAAGACAGTTAGACCCCTTTTCGGCACATGCTCCAACTATTCTAGATTTTTACTTCCATATTTAACAGTGGTGCTAGTAGTTGTACCATAAAGATTCAACTTACAGCTATCTCAAATTTTCATCTAGGACATAACCATTCCTCTTTGGCAACATCTAGATGATGCAGAGCTTTTCTTAAAGGTAGGCCACCCCTCTTCAAGCCCTGATTCAATCCCCAATTTGGACTAGCTGCCAAGATGGACTTGAAATTTTTGTTTTGGTTAACTATTTTGCTGGTCACAACCACATTGGCCAGATGAGTATCTGAACTCCAGGCTTTTTCCTCTAACCCACCCTATCTAATTTTTTACAAGGATAGGGTCTCTCTCCGTACTAATCCTTCATTTGTCTCTAAGATGACTTTAGAAACAGCTATGAATCAGTCCAACAATCTCTCTGTTTTCTTTCCAAAATTTTCTACAAAGGAGAATACATACTGAACCATTTAGATGCGCATAGGCAACTTTGATTCTATCTCTAGATATCTAAAATTTCAGAAAATCAGACCAGCTGTTTATTTCCTTTTCCAAAGCTAAACTGGATAAATCTGTCTCAAAGGTGACTTTAGCCAAGTGGCTCACTGATTGCATTTCTTTTGTCCATAAGGAAAGTGGACTGACTCTTCCTAAACCTCCTGATGCTCATTCCACTAAATCTGTGGTCACATCATCTGTTTTCTATTATAGAGCTTCTGTAGATGATATTTGTGGAGCTCCCACTTGGTCTAGCAGACAAGCTTTCATTGCTCACTACAAATTGGACATTCTTTCTAGAAACAGAGCAATGTTTGGCTCAGCTGTTCTACAGAATATACTTCAATGAGGACCACCTTGGTGTTTTTTTCTAGCTCTAGCTGGGGACTGTGCCCCATTGGTTGAGGAACAGATGAAAAAGGTATCATATACAAAAGTTATGTACTCACCATAACTATGCATCTGTGTTGTTTGTTTCTAGCCTTCCTCAACCTCCTGCCCTCCAACCCCCTCCTACTTAAAAATGTTTATTTCCTGGTCTTCTAGTTCGACCTGAAGAATATTATATTACTTGACTGTTGATGAGCTCCAGCTGTCTCTTCCTTCTTTTTCTTCCTTCATGCAGGCTTACTGGGATGTTATTGTCAATTTTAATGAATTATTGCATATTTTTAAGGTGCTATAGATAGTGACATAGGCTGAAGGGAGGTCAAACTCGATCTGAGGTAGTTCTAGATAGAGGAATTATGGGTAAGAAAAGGAGCTTAAGCTATGGAGCCAAGTCTTTAGAAGAGGCCAAAGTCAGATCCGAGGTTAAATCTGAGACTCATCAGTTGAGGAAGTATCAAAATAAACAACACAGATGCATAGTTATGGTGAGAACGTAACTATTGTATGTTAAGTTGTCCATCTCGCCTTCATTCTTGCTGGATGGGTTCGGAGCCGACCTCGGCACCGACTCGGCCACTCTAAAAGCTCGAGAGTTGGTTCCACCGGCTCGAGGCTCCCCTTATATGCCACAATGCTAGGCGGTATTACCTCAGATCTCGTTTGCCGCTACAGCTATCGAGACGTGTTGCTTCAACCGGCTTTAGGTGAGTGTAGAAAATAGTTTTAAAAAGTTACTAGACCCCTTTTAAATTAGTTTTCCTTACAGTATCCCCTTATTTTAAAGGATTTTTATCCCTTCTTCCTTGTTCTTATCCCTTTTTTTTACCACAAGAACTTAGTTCTTCCCTTAGGCCTTCGGGCCCTCCCATTCCCCTTTGGAGTGTGTGTGTTTTTGTAGGGAATTTATAACTAACTATCTAATTTTATTTAGTTTAAGTTAGAGTATAGTGTAATCGGTGTGCTTGTGCTTGGGTGTGATTACACTTGTTTCCTAAATGTCTAAGGATTCGAAGGTCTCGGGCTTCAAGAAGTGTGACTCGTGCTGTCAGAAAATGTCTCTGACAGACGGTCACACTTCTTGTGTGTACTGCCTGGGACCTTTACACCTGCAGGACTCTTGTGCTGTGTGCCATGGCTTCAGCCCTAGAGTCCTGCAGGAAAGAAAGAACAAGCTCATTTTACGGGGCTTGCTAAAGCCTGAGGGTCCCCCGACTGTATCTTCGGGCAAACCTTCTAAGGCTTCTAGGTCTTCGACTCCAGCTACTGAGTCGGCACCTAAGACATCGAAATCTACTACTACATCGGCTCCGGCTGGAGCCGATGAGACTCGAACTTCCACTTCTGTGGTTCCCTCGGCTCCGGCTGGAGCCGAGGTATTGGAAATGATTGAGTCGGCTCCGATCAGACTATCGGAACCGACCTCTGGGAAGAGGTCAAGGTCACCGTCCCTCGGCTCCGTTCATTCGGCTCCAGCATCTCCCTTGCTGTCTGAACGGAGCCATAGGTCGCACTCCTCTAGGTCTTCAAGGCTTTCTGACCATGACCTTCAGAGGGTAGTGAGTCGACTTCTTAAGTCCGAGGCACTGGCCCAAATGCTTCAGAGGCCGACTCATCAGTCGATGCCTATCCCTATCTCTCAAAATATTCCTCCTCCGACTCCTTTGAGCTCGGAGCCGGGGCGTTTCGGACCCGAAACTGTGGTAGCGTCGGAGCCGATACAATTGTCTTTGGCACCGTCGTCGGCTCCGATTTCTTCCTTGGAAGAATCTCGGCGTCGGACTTCCCTCGTCGGCTCCGAGGGGGTGAGTGGCATCGGACCCTTGTCTGACCCCGCTCTCCCTCTCGGTGCTTCGGCGCTGGTGAGTTCGGCTCCGACATCGGCCTCGGAGCCATCGCTGTCGGTGCTGAGGGAGGTTTTCAGCTTTTCGGAGTGGGGACCTCTGGCTCTGCCTGACAGGGGTGCATTCGAGGTCATGCGGAGTGTGTTGGAACCCGGTTCAACTCCACAGTCGGCTCCGTCCGTCCCTCCCTCTTCGGTGCCTCAGGTTATGTCTGCTCACTCCCTCATCCCAGACCGCAGAGAGCCAGCTCCTCAAGAATCCCCTGTGGGGATCTCATCCTCTTCCGAAGCCTCTTCTGAATTGGCAGGGGAGCCCCCTAGGAAGAGAAAGTGCAAGAGCAAGCACATAGACTCACCTGAGTCTGTCACCTCTGACACGGATTTAGAGGATTCCGAGGGTTCCCCCCGTTCCCCTTCTGAAGATGTCTCCTTTGCAGACATTCTAGAGATCCTGAAACAGAGGGGAAATTGGCCAACCCTTGACCCTTCGGAGGATGAATCTGTGTATCTTGAGGCGTTTGGCTCTCGCCCTTCCACCTCCTGGGTGTCCCCCCCCTTTGACCCCCTCATGCAGGTGGTAGCTAAAAAGGCTTGGACGGCTCCTGACTCTGTGGACCCTACCCCCAGGAGACCTTCAAAGTTTATCACAGCACCAGCAGATAAGCAATTTCTGACTAAGGGAGTTTCTGTGGATGCTATGGTGGTAGCTGCCGCCACTAAGAAGGAGCTAGCTGATCCTTCGGTGCCTGTCCATCCTCCTAACAAAGAATCTAGGTCTATGGACAGGTACGGGAAGCGGATGTTTTCGTCAGCGACCTTTGCCATGCGTTCGCTGAACTACCTCTGTCATTTCACTCGTCTTCAAAGAGACTTGATCAAGGAAGCGAGTGAGATGTTAAAGGATCCTACAGCTGCGGGTTTTCAGGATAAGATGAACACTCAGCTGGCTACCCTAAATTCTATAGCTAACTCCTCCATGCGCCTTCTTTCATATGCGGCTGATGGAGCGAGCAGGGCCGCAGGGACAGGTGTGGCCTTACGCCGTCATGCCTGGATGCGGCTGTGCAATTTTGCGGACCCCTTTAAAACGTCTTTCACTAATTCCCCGTTTGATGGATCATCCCTTTTTGGTCCTCAAGTGAAAGAAACCTTGACAAGGTGCGAGACAGATGGCAAAACTCTTTCTGCCGTCGGAGTCCGTTTTTCTACTCCCTCTAGGCCTTACCCCAAAGGCCAGAAAAGTGGAAAAATGTGGTTCCGCAAACAATCTCAAGGGACTTTGCCTGACGCACAGAGTTGGTTCCCCTCTAGAGGCAGAGGGGGGAACAATAATGGTAGATGTCGCCCTAGAGGCAGGGGGGGTCCGCAGAACCAGGGCAATCGAGAAACCTTTTCCGATAAGCCCTTCCAGCATCCCTGAGGTGTTGCCTGACTGTCCACCTTCGGAGGCAGTCGGGGGAAGATTATCACTGTACCCAGAAGCCTGGCGATCCCTAACTCAAGACAAGTGGGTACAGTCCATCATTTCCGAAGGCTATTCCATTCCGTTCTTTCGCATTCCAAATCAATCAAAAAAATCCCTTCCAGATGTTCCACCCACTCAAAGGGATCAAGCAGCGTTGGAAATATCAAAGTTGCTTGCAAAAAGAACCATTCAGCCAGTGCCAGCAGACCAGCAAGGATCCGGAATCTACTCCAAGTTCTTTTTAGTTCCAAAGAAAACAGGGGACTGGAAACCCATTTTGGATCTCAGTATCTTGAACAAGTCTGTCAAGAAAACAAGATTTCGGATGGTCACGCTACAATCCATCCTACCCCTATTGGGAAAGGAAAACTGGATGTGCTCTATAGACCTCCAGGATGCGTACTATCATATAAAAATGAACAGACGCTCCAGGAGATTCCTCCGCTTCAGGCTGGGAACCAGTCACTTTCAATTCAGAGCCCTGCCCTTTGGACTCACCACTGCCCCCAGGTGTTTACCAAATGCATGGCAGTGGTAGCTTCTCACCTGAGACGTCAAGGATTCCAGGTGTTTCCATACTTAGACGACTGGCTCCTCACAGCTCCTACCAAGCATCTTCTTCTACTTGCCAGAAACTACACCTTTCGCATTTTTCAAAAGTTAGGTATCTCAATAAATTGCGAAAAGTCTGTTTTGTCGCCTTGTCGTGCTATTACCTTCATAGGCGCAAATCTAGATACAGTCAACATGTCTGCGAGACTCACAGACCAAAGAATAGCAGACATACACAAACTGGTCTCCCTTCTCTTCCACAGCAACAGAGTCAAAGTCAGATTAGTTCTAAAAGTACTGGGGATTATGGCGGCTGCTATCCCTCTACTTCTATTAGCCAGATTTCACATGAGAATCCTTCAATGGATGCTCTTCACACAATGGTCGTACCAACAACTTCCTATGTCCCACACCATTGTGATAACGCAAGCATGCAAGAATCATCTTCTTTGGTGGATTTCTTCCCCCCAGCTCTTCCTAGGAAGACCCTTTGTCCTTCCCCCTCCGGTTGCTACTCTGACAACGGATGCCTCCTTGATCGGGTGGGGGGGGGGGCATTATCAGGGCAGAACAGTCCAGGGCATATGGCAACCAGTCGAACGCCACTTGCATATAAATGTTCTAGAGATGAGAGCTGTGCTTTTAGCGTTGCAAGCCTTTCAAGACTCTCTTCCCTTGGGAACGATAGCAATTCAGACGGACAACATGTCTGTAGTGAGGTATATCAACAAACAAGGCGGAACCAGATCCTACCCCCTATGTCGAGAAGCACTCAGACTGTGGCAATGGGCGATTTCTTCTCAGCGGTTTCTGATAGCAACGCACATCCCCGGGAAGTCCAATCTCATCGCGGACAAGTTGAGCAGAGCTATCCTCATGCCTCACGAGTGGTCTCTGAAAGATTCTATCTTGGAGAAAATTTTTCTCAAGTGGGGTCAGCCTTGCTGCCTTTTGCTACTCCCCAAAACAGCAAGTGCAAAGATTATTTCACCCTCTTCCCTTACCACGCCAGCCCAGCAGAGACGCTCTAGTCCAAGTTTGGCCCCCGGGCCTTCTGTATGCATTCCTCCTTCCCACTAATCTCTCAAGTGATACAGAAAGCTATCGCTCAGAAGGCCTCATTGATCCTCATTGCTCCTTACTGGCCTCGACAGGTTTGGTTCCCCTTTCTACATCAATTTCTGTTGGAGCAACCTTGGCATCTGGACCTAGTTCCAGATCTTTTGATACTTCAGTCGGGTCAGTTACATCGCTCCCTCCCCTCTCTGAACCTCACTGCTTGGTTCCTCCAGTTCCAACCTTAGCCAGGCTTCCTCAAATATCTCACTCTGTTCGAGATATTTTGATAGCTTCCCATAAATCTTCCACTCGGAAGATTTATCTTAGTAAGTGGAAACGTTTCGCCTATTGGGCTCAAGGAAGGGACATAGATCCTTTCACTGCTCCCATCCAAATAGTCCTTGATTTTCTAGCTGAACTTTTCCATGCAGGTTCATCTCCTTCTACTCTTAAAGTTCAATTGGCAGCTATATCTAACTTTCATGTGGGCATCTCAGATTCTGCCATCATGTCTCACAAGCTTTGCAAAGCTTTCTTGAAGGGAGTTTTTCTTCTTAGACCTCCTATAAGAAATCCTCCTCCTTCTTGGGACCTTAATTTAGTTCTCACTTCTTTGATTCTTCCCCCTTTTGAACCTGCAGCTTCCTGTTCAATGAAATTGCTATCCTGGAAGACTCTCTTTCTGGTAGCCATTACTTCAGCTAGAAGGGTCTCAGAGCTTCATGCACTCAGCAGTCGACCACCGTATCTGTTGTTTCATAAGGACAGGGTATCCTTACGGACCAATCCATCTTTTTTACCTAAAGTAGCCTCTGCGGCAAATCTAAATCAAAACATTGATCTCCCTGTGTTTTTTCCTAACTTTTCTAACAGGTCTGAACAAAAATTGCATTGGCTAGATGTTCATCGTCAATTAAGGTATTATTTGGATAGGACCAAACAGATCAGGAAAACTGACCAGTTGTTTGTCTCTTATGCAGAAGGCAGAAAGGGCCTTTCAGTTTCGAAGGTATCACTCTCCAGATGGCTAACATCCCTGATTTCCTTTGTATATGAAATTAGACACCAAAAGTTGCCTAACAAACCAAAGGCCCATTCGACTAGAGCTTTGGCTACTTCTATAGCCTTCCAAGATAGGCTGCCTATTGATACCATTTGTGCAGCAGCTACATGGGCTACTCCTCACACTTTCATTTCTCATTATAAGTTGGATTTAGCTTCTAGACATAGAGCTAATTTTGGTTCCACTGTACTCAAGAGTCTGTTCCAATAGGCCACCCGGGACAAGGTGCTAGGGACACGGTCCCATCCAGCAAGAATGAAGGCGAGATGGACAACTTAACATATAGAAGTTATGTTCTTACCATAACGTTCCATGTTAGTTGTCTTCTTCTCGCCTTCTTTCTTGCGTCCCACCCTCCTTCCCCCTAGCCTGGACAGACCTAGAGGAGTTTGATTGTGACCTCTCTTTCTACCACCTCTATTGTATATAGGTATATGCTATACTGTGCATATATTCCTTCATCAGGTTTCAGGTCACCTTCTTCCCTTCTTTTTATAGAGGTGGGTTTTCCCTTTTCCAGTAGTTCTGGATTTATTATTGGCTGGGCCTAGCTTACAAATGAGATCTGAGGTAATACCGCCTAGCATTGTGGGATATAAGGGGAGCCTCGAGCCGGTGGAACCAACTCTCGAGCTTTTAGAGTGGCAGTCGAGCCGAGGTCGGCTCCGAACCCATCCAGCAAGAAAGAAGGCGAGAAGAAGACAACTAACATGGAACGTTATGGTAAGAACATAACTTCTATTTTTATTAGATACTTAGGTTCCTCTGATAAGGAAATTTATCAAACCTCAACCAACTTCCATGGTTTCTAGCATAGAAAGGAAATATTGTGTCTCTCTGCCTTCTTTTCTCCAAATCATAACAGCCATATGCTTTACATACCTATTTAAGGATTGTCTACCTTCCAGTGTCATTCTTAATCTAGTGCACCCACTTACATCTCTTCTGCGGTATCTATGTCAGTTGATCAAGTTTTCAGAAACTCGAAATTCATATTGGCAAGACGATATGACTGAATTTTTGAAAACGCGAACATTAAAAAACACAAAAATCTATTTTTATTGTTTTGCAGGGGGTCAAGCCCCTCTGCACCTCCCATGTGGGCGCTGCACTTTTCACACCCTCTACTAATTAAATATAGTCACTCCGAGATCGCACTAGATTGAGGACAACTGCAAATTTCTCTATCCTCACTGTGCTGCAATCTACATTCAAAAGCTTAGAGTTTTCAGAAATTCGATCATGCTGTCTCGACGATATGAATTTCTAGTTTTAGAAAACGCCATCAGTTTAACTCATTGTTTTCTGTTTGGTTTAGATGTGCTTCCTACATCGTTATGACTTCATATGTTCCTTGCATCAAGTATTGTTACTCTGCTGTTTCTTCTTTCTTCTACAAGGCCATTTACATTCCATGTCATTATCCTTATAATTGTTACCTGCTGATTAGTACCCTTTGTTTCTTGCATACGTGTTCTTACTGATGGTCAAGGACTACACTTTGCCTAATTTACTATCCTTATATTTCTGGTTATGGATTTTATAATCCTTATTTTAAAGAAAGTCCTGTTCCATGGCAGCTTATTTTGTAAAACTAAAATAGTGATGTTATGTAGTCCTATCTCGCCTACATTCTTCACTTGTGGGTTCGGATTCGAATGTCGGCTCCGACTCGGCCTATTTACTAGCTTGAAAGTCTTTGATTGGCTGGGCTAAGATGGTATCCCACAATACACTGCTCCACATCCCCAGATCTTGTTTGCCATTTGTAGAGCTCGGACGTGGTCTCGACTTGGCTGTGGCTAAGTATTGAAAAAGTCTATTTCTTGTGGAAAATTTTTCGCTAATTCTTGGCTAAAATAATTGTGTTACTCAGTAGAGTGGTTTAGTGGTGTTGCTGCATTGTTTTTGTAGAGTGCGAGTGTGTTGTGTGTGGTATCCCTTACACCCTCGGGCTAGGCCCGTTTAAGTTAGAGGACCTAGTCCTCCTCGTGTACTTGTCTGGTTAATTTTTCTTACTTTACGTTGAGAACCGTTTTAGTTAGAGGTTCTCCCTTGTGCCTTTTTGTGTTATTTCGTGTTCTCTGCTTCTGTGTTAGTGGTTTCCCACCTTTTTTTTTTTTTTTTTTCAGTAGCAGCTGCTACTAGTTGTTAGAATGTCTGAAGAAGAAAAAGAACATAAGCCCTCGGGCTTTAAAAAGTGTACTAAGTGTGCCTATAAAATGTCTATCACAGACGGACACTCGATCTGTGTTTACTGTCTTGGAGCCATCCACCTTCAGGAGTCATGCAGTTTCTGCCACGCCTTTAGTCCTCGGGTGCTCCAAGAGAGGAAAAACAAATTGATTCTAAAGGGACTGCTAAAACCGTCCTTTGAGGAGGATTTAGCTTCGGCTCCCAGCTCCCAGTCGAAGTCTAAATCCTCCAAATCCAAGAAGAGGTCACCGGCTCCATCAATTGTTTCGGAGCCACCTTCTAAAATTTCCATTGTGGAATCTGCTTCCTCGGCTCCACCAACTTCGGGGCCACAGGAGGTAACTGTATCAACTGAGTCGGCGTCCGGTCCAATAATTTTGGAACCGATTCGGAGCCGGTCGCCAAGTTTAAGGCATGCTTCTCCAGATATGAGGTCTGCTTCTCCATCCATTTCCTCCAAATCCTTCAGGCTTTCCGATTTGGATGTAGATAGAGTGGTGCAGAGGCTCCTACAGTCGCCGGTGTTGGCCAAACGTTTCTCGGCTCTGACCCAGTCGGCTTCGGAGCCAGCTCTGTTGGTTGTACCTGCTATTTCTCCTCTGAGTGCATCCTTGTCATCGGAGCCAGTAAGTTCCGCTCCGAGGGACGTTCCTATGCTGGCGCCGTTCCCCTAGCGGGGTTTATCGGTGCCAGCATCGGCTCCAACCCTGTCGGCTCCGTCCACAGGGTTCGAGACTCGGGTCTCCTCGGTCGAGCCCGAGGGGGATGTCTCGGAGCACCAGTCGGTGCTGAGCCTTCCCCTTGGCGCCTCGGCTGTGGGGACTCCGGTCCCGGTCATGGCCTTGGAAGGTGGTCGGTCCACCAATTCGGGAGGTCCCGCCTTCGGGGCTATGTGGAGCGCGCTGGCTAGGTCAGCTACTTCTCTCGGATTGGTACTTCCATCCCGTACAACACCGGTGAGAGCTTCTGACATTCACCTATCCTTGGATAGCAGAGTGCAGGGGCCTAAGGATACCCCCATGAGTGGTCCCCTTCTTTCTGAGGGGCCCTCAGAGTCTGTGCCTGAGGAACCCCCCAGAAAGAAAGCTTGCAAGAAGAAGCACATAGACTCCGAGGATGAGTCCCTCACTTCCGATACTGACCTCGAGGAGTCAGAGGGTTCCCCTAAGTCTTCCTCTGAGGATGCTTCGTTCTCCGATATCCTGGAGATCATGAAACAAAGAGGAGACTGGCCTTCCAAAACCCCCTCCGAGGAGGAGGAGTCAGTATTCCTTAAGGCCTTTGGCGCTCAGCCCTCTGCCTCCTGGGTGTCGCCACCCTTCAACGAGCTCCTGGACCTTATTTGTCGAAGGGTGTGGGAAACTTCTGACTCTGTGGAGCCAGTTCCTCGACACCCCAACAAATTTTTGTCTGCCCCTCAAGGGAAAGAATTTTTGACAAAGGGAGTCCCGGTTGATGCTATGGTGGTGGTGGCTGCCACACAGAAGGAAGTTGCTGAGTCTTCCTCTTTGGTCCAGCCCCCTAACAAGGAGTCTAGGACTATGGATCGGTACGGGAAGCGTACACTGTCTTCAGCGACCTTTACCTTGCGGTCGCTGAATTATTTGTCTCATTTCACGTGGCTCCAGAGAGATCTCCTTAAAGAGTTAGGAGATACTCTAACAGGTAACGTGCCTGAGGCGGTGACTCAGGCTGTCACTGCTCAGCTCTCTACCCTCAACTCCATTGCTAACTCGTCTATGCAACTGATTTCGTACGCGGCCGAGAGAGCTAGTAGGGCGGCTATTTCAGGGGTGGCCCTCAGGAGGCAAGTCTGGCTATGCCTGTGTCATTTTGTGGAGGCCTTTAAGCCTTCCTTTACTGATGCCCCCTTCGATGGTTCCTCCCTGTTCGGGACCAAAGTCAAAGACACACTCACCAGGTGCGAGCAAGAGGGAAAGACCTTGTCTGCCGTGGGAGTCCATTTTTCCCTTCCATCGAGGCCTTATCCCAAGGCTCAGCGAGGGGGAAAGATGTGGTTCAAAAAATCGCAAAGGTCCTTTCCTACCGCACAGGGTGAAAACCCCCCCAAGGCAGGGGAGGGGGGTCGTATTCAGGGAGATGTCGCCCCAGAGGCAGAGGGGGCCCCCGCAATATGGGGGACCGTGATTTCTTCCGCGGTTCCCCATACTCTCATTCCTGAGGGTGTGCCTGGCTGTGCTTCTCCGGAGCCAGTCGGGGGTTGAATTTCCCAGTATCTGGAAGCCTAGGTCAACATCACCCAGGACAGATGGGTATTGGGGATAATTGCCGGAGGTTACACCATCCCATTTCACTCCACACCTCCTCCCATCAAAAGGATCCCAGATGTCCCACCCAGTCAAAGGGGTCAGGCAGCAACTGAGGTTTTTCAGCTGCTAGAAAAAGGAGTCATTCAACCAGTCCCCCCAGACCAGATCGTATTAGGGACTTACTCGAGATTCTTTTTGGTGCCAAAAAGAACAGGGGACCTGAGACCCATTTTGGATCTCAGCCGACTCTATCATTATGTACACAAATCCAAATTCCGGATGGTCACACTACAATCGATTCTCCCGTTATTGGGAAAGGAAGTATGGATGTGCTCCATCGACCTGAAGGATGCTTATTACCACATCAAAATGGACAGAGCATCCAGATGTCATCTACGCTTCCAGCTGGGAGCCAGGCACTTCCAGTTTCGAGCCCTGCCCTTTGGTCTCAAATCAGCCCCCAGGGAGTTCATCAAGTGCATGGCAGTGGTGATGGCTCACTTGAGACGTCAAGGATTCCAGGTGTTTCCTTACCTGGACGACTGGCTCCTGTCCGCCCCCACCAAGCATCTACTTCTTCAAAACAGAGATACTGTTATCGATCTTTGTCACGAGTTAGGCATCACAATAAACTGGAAAAAATCTGCCTTGCTACCCTCACAATGTGTCTCATTTATAGGAGCAGAGTTGGACACTATTTGGTTGAGAGCGTTCCTACCTATGGAGAGGATCACAGGGTTACAATGATAGGTTCAGATGATGATGCCTCTGGCGCACGTGAGGGCAAGACTAGTGCTTCAGTTACTGGGGACAATGGCATCCACTATCATGATGGTCTCGTTAGCGAGGTTGCATATGAGGATCCTACAATGGCTCCTATTTGCCCAATGGTCCTTTGAAAGACTACCACTATCCCATCCGATCTTAATCACAGGCAAATGCAAGCAGGACCTCAGTTGGTGGCTAAGCACCAACAATTTAGACGTAGGGAAACCTTTTGTTTTACCCAACCCGGTGGCTACAGTGACCACGGATGCCTCCCGGATAGGGTTGGGGGGGCATTATCTCAGCAGGATGGTCCAAGGCACGTGGCAGGAGCACAAGATGGACTTGCACATAAATGTCCTGGAGATGAGGGCAGTGCTCCTAGCGTTGCAGGCGCTTCAAGATGTCCTCCCCATAGGGACTATTGTGATACACTCAGACAATATGTCAGTAGTGTGGTATCTCAACAAACGAGGAGGAACCAGATCGTACCCACCATGCAGGGAGGCCATGACAGTGTGGAATTGGGCGATAGCTTCCCAGCGGGCCTTGGTGGCAACGCACATTCCGGGGAAACCAATGTGATCGCAGACAGGCTAAGCAGGGCGATCCTCATGCCCTACGAGTGGTCTCTGAACCGCCAGGTGGTGGACAGCATATTGAGCAAATGGGGTCAGCCTTGCTGCGACCTGTTTGCCAGCCCTCTCAATGCGAAATGCAGCGACTACGTCTCGCTGATCCCCCCACCGGGGGGGGGGGATCTCCAAGGGACGCTTTGGCGCACAAATGGCCCTCAGGTCTGCTGTATGCTTTCCCTCCGTTCCCCCTCATCTCGAGGGTGATCCAGAAAGCACTATCCTTGGGAAGCAGATTGATTCTGATCGCGCCACACTGGCCTCAACAAGTATGGTTCCCCTTCCTTCAACCTTACATCGTGGATGCTCCTTGGACTCTGGATCTTCATCCAGACTTGCTGACACATATGTCGGGACAGTTCCACTCTTCCCTGGAGACCCTCCAGCTGACCGCCTGGCTACTCCACTTCCATCCGTAGTCAGGTGTCACGATTTTTCTCCTGATGTAGTCCATATTCTTTTGTCCTCTCATAAGCTGTCCACTAGGAAGCTGTACTCTAGCAAGTGGAAAAGGTTTTCTGTATGGGCCCAGTCAAAAGGTATTGACCCCTACATGGCTCCCATTGACTCTGTTTTGGAATTTTTGTCTCATTTATTCTACCAAGGGTCTGCCTCAGCTACCATCAAAGTTCAGCTAGCGGCTATTTCTAATTATCATGTGGCTTATGAACCTAGCTTAATGGCACACAGGCTGTGTAGAGCATTCATGAAAGGTACTCTTCACCTTCGTCCCCCTGTATCTCAACCTGTTATGCCCTGGGACCTCAATTTTGTTCTGCAGGCCCTCACTCTCCCACCCTTCGAGCCCGCAGCTTCCTGCGATTTAAAGTTTCTTACATGGAAATCTGCCTTCCTGATAGCTATTACATCGGCCAGAAGAGTATCAGAACTCCAGGCCCTAGCAGTCAAGTCCCCATATTTGATATTCCATAAAGATAGAGTCTCTCTCAGACCAAATCCATCCTTTCTTCCCAAAATGGCTTCCTTATCTAATATTAATCAGTCCATTGAGCTGCCGGTCTTCTTCCCCAACTTCTCCAATAAGGCAGAGTACCAGTTTCATCTGTTGGATGTTCATAGGCAACTACGCTTTTATCTACACAGGACTAAAGATTGGTGGAAGTCAGACCAGCTCTTCGTTTCTTTCTCAGAAAATCGCTTGGGGTCTGTGGTTTCCAAGGTCACCATTTCTAGGTGGATAGCTGGTTGCATCTCTTTTATTTACCAGGCAGGGGGAAAGAGCCTGCCTTTTCCAGTCAGAGCACATTCTACCAGAGCAGTTTCCACCTCCACAGCCTTTCAGGCTAGGTTATCGATGGATGATATATGTGCGGCTGCAACATGGGCTTCTCCTCATACGTTTGTTTCCCATTACAAATTGGATGTGGTGTCCAGGGGCAGGTCATCTTTTGGCTCCACAGTGCTCAGGAGTATTATCCATTGAGCCACCCAGGATGTAGATGCTAGGGACGCTGTCCCACAAGTGAAGAATGTAGGTGAGATAGGACTACATAACATCAATTAGTTCTGTACTCACCATAACATTAGATGTATGTAGTCCATCTCGCTTCACATTCTTCATTACCCACCCACCGTCCCCCACGCCTGGAGGATTTGGAGTATCTCCTTGTATATCTCATGTTACTAGTCCCTTTGGATAATTTGTTGGACCTCGTTGTCATGCGTATGTGTGTACGTTTGAGCGATAGATATGATTTTTCTGTTGGCAGCAAACTAGATCTGGGGATGTGGAGCAGTGTATTGTGGGATACCACCTTAGCCCAGCCAATCAAAGACTTTCGAGCTAGTAAATAGGCCGAGCCGGAGCCGACATTCGGCTCCAAACCCACAAGTGAAGAATGTGAGGCGAGATGGACTACATACATCTAACGCTATGGTGAGTATATAACTAATTGTTTATAAATATGCTCAGTGCATGTATGTACAGCTGTATATATGACACCATGCACTCTTCATTTTCTTTCCGTGTTTTCTTTTTGAGCCTTTGCTCACTTTTAGATTCATTATGTTGAGTTTTTTCTCCTTAGCCTACATGCTGTTGTCTCTCTCTACTTTCCTTTCTTTCCTGCACTCTCAGAACCTGCCTCCGCTTTTAGTCCTTCATTCTGTCCCTTTACCTTCTTAAATAGCTGCAGGTTCTTTCTACAGTCTCCTATTGTCCGTATATTCCCCCTAATTTATTTACCTTCTCTCAGTTCTTACTTCCTCTGTCCCTTCTTACATCTCTCCCTAGTACCTGCTTTCCTTTTTATTGTTTAATGCATTGTTGCTGTTTCACACGTATTTGCTTTCCTGTCTTTATGCCTTTTTCCTTCTTCAGGGATTTATTTTAACTTTGATTATCTCTCTCCCCACCATTTACATATTTGTTGACCAATCTAGCTATAAGGCTGTCTGTCACCAAGGAATGTTATCTCCTGTTTATCCTAGCTTTATAGCTGGTGCACACGTTCCATATACCACCTATAACAGAACATTATATCTGCATCATAGGTTTTCTATGCACTGCATTGCTGTAAGCACCATCCCCTCCCCATATTTTACCTTTTTTTTTTTTTTTTTTTTTTTTTTTTTGCAAATAAATTGTTGTTTCCTGCCCTTCTCAATTCTGAGAGCCTTCTGTTTCCATTATTTTACTGACCCTACATAATATACATTTCCCTCCTTTCCATCTTTGCTTTCAAATGTAAGCCCTACCCCTACTTTGTTTCATGGGTTTGCAATAATACCAGCTTCTTATGAATAAATTTACCTTAATCACTTTTTCCTGTATCTGTCAATACTCCCCTTAATTATGTTTTAGATGAACTGGAACCTAGCCGCATCAGCAAACCACTTGGACAGTGTGTGTCTACTTCACATGTACTTAAAGTTCTCACTGTTTCATTGATTTATTTAAACTTTTTATAATAGTTGTCCCTCCGTCTAAACCTCATTTCACATGAGCATCCCTGTTGACCATTAGTGTTTACATTGGACTGTTCTATATGTACATACATCATGCCTTTATTTATATACAGCTTATTACAGGCTATACATTTCCCAGCTCAATAATTTCCTAATTGCATTATATCCACAGTTAAGAATGTTTTAACAGGTCAAGTTTGACCAAGTTGCATGCCCCAGTCTTACCAGAGGCAATTACAAAGTTACAGTGAAGGTGCTTTTCCTAGCTACCATCCGTTTGTGGCTTATATCCTTTCCTAAATTCATGCCTTCCTAGATATTTAGGCTGCATTTGCACCAGTCATTGTGCTACCAATTGCCAGTTTGTGACTTCCCACCTTAATTTATGAAAACCTGTCAGTTGCTCTCTCTCTCTCTCTCTCTCTCTCTGTCTCTGTCTCTCTCTTTTTTTTTCTAAGTACCAGTCTGTTTGTCCTTGTACCGCAGACAGTTGGATCAGCAATAGTCCCACATTGCTTCTGTGGTACAGTGGGTTCTAGTTTTACCCTTCTGCTAGTTCCATTGCCACACTCGTGGATCGTTGGTCCTTATAATTTTGTAAATCTTGCTCAATTTTCTGTTGAACAGTTTTGCTTTTCTCTGCCTTTCCATTATTTCTCCATGAATACTGGGAAGATTTGAGTGACCGTTTATTTAGTCAAGTCTGTTCCTCTATCCTGTGCTCTGATTTCTGATCACTTTTCAGAACAATTGTCTGTTTATATTTTTCAAGTTTTCCTGCCACCATTTCTGGGTCTAAAAAAGATTTTACTCCATGTGCAAAAAATAATATTAAACATATTGATCACTGCTGCAGTAGCCTTAGCTATATGGGTTATATCTTGCCAAGCATATAACAGCCAGCCAGCTTCCAAAACTTCGGAGCACCTTTCATGTACTCAAACTGTCAGGCAGAATGGTGATACAAGTCATGCTTCGGTTTACCGTTGTTGTTTTCTGCTGTTATAACTATAGAAATCCAAAATTTACTAGACAGAAGAGTCATCCAAGAAGTCTCTGCAGACCAACTAGGATTCGGAACTTACTCAAGATTCTTTTTGGTGCCAAAAAGAACAGGGGACTGGAGACCCATATTAGACCTAAGCAAGTTAAATGAATCTGTCAAAAAGTCAAAGTTCCGAATGGTGACACTGCAGTCAGTACTTCCTTTCTTAGGGAAATACGATTGGATGTGCTCAGTAGACCTCCAAGATGTGTACTACTGCATAAAAATGGACAGAGCATCGAGGAGTCATTTACGCTTTTGGCTGGGAGCCAGTAATTATCAGTTCCGAGCTCTGCCCTTTGGTCTCACTACAGCCCCCAGAGTGTTCACCAAATTCATGGCAGTAGTCACGGCTTACTTGAGGCATCCAAGTGTTTCCGTATATGGATGACTGGCTCCTAACTGCTACCACCAAGCATCTACTCCAGCAAGCCAGGGATGTGGCTTTGGAAATTTGTGCTCAGTTATGCATAACAGTCAACTTACAAAAATCTACCTTGCTGCCCTGGGAACATGTTGCCTTCATAGGCATAGACCTAGACACTGTTTCCTTGATGGCACATCTTCCAGCCAACAGAATTTCAGCATTTAGGCAGCAAGTACTTCACTTTCTTCTTCCCAAGGACAAGGTAAAGGCAAAAGTAGATCTGAAACTCCTAGGAACAATGGCTTCCACCATAACATTAGATATTAAGTTGTCTATCTCGCCTTCATTCTTGCTGGTTGGGTTCGGAGCTGATCCTCGGCTCCGACTCGGCCATGTTCAAAAGCTCGAGAGCTGCATACTGGCTCGAGGCCACCCCATATCCCATGATGCCTGGCACTAGATACCCAGATCTCATTTGCCGCTTCTGCTGCGAGGTAGTCTACTGGCTCAGGTTGTATATTTTCATTATTTAATCATTTTTGATCAATATTGATAGCTCGTTAGTGTAGATTGTTTAGACGAGTTAATCTTTAGATATATAGATACTTGTAGTTTTCTTTTTCAAACTTCCCCTATCCCTTCAGAAAACTCATTTTAGTTAGAGAGTCCCCCCCCTCTGTTTTCTGAAGTAGCCATTTAAGTTAGAGGCTAACCTATTTTTCTTTAACAAAAAAAAAAAAAAAAATATATATATATATATATATATATATATATATATATATATATATATATATATATATCATAGTTAGTATTTACTTAGTTTAGTCTTGTCATAGTTGTTAGACTATTCTGTGTATCCTTCACTGTTTTTGGGTGTGGTAACTTTGTGTGTGTATGCTTTTTTATAGTTACTATACTTAAATTGTTACAGCAGTGTATTGTGTGTGGTATCCCCTTTTTAAGTGTGTCCAAGGATACCAAGGTGTCCGGGTTCAAGAAGTGTGATTCATGCTGTCAGAAGATGTCGCTGACAGATGGTCACACTTCTTGTGTCTACTGTCTCGGCGCCATGCACCTGCAGGACTCTTGTTCGGTTTGCCATGCATTCAGCCCAAGAGTCCTGCAGGAGCTTAAAAATAAGTTAATCCTACATGGATTATTCAAGCAGGATTCACCGGCAAAGACTCAGCCCGTGAAGGCCTCTAAACCACCAAAATATTCGGCTCCCAGTTCGGAGCCGTCGATGGGTAAAGCTGTTTCTTCAGCTGGAGTTCGTTGGGGTTCGAGTCGTGGGACCGTCGGCACCGATACCTTTTGCTTCGGTTCCGTCGTCGGCTCCGATCACTTCTTTGGTACCGTCCTTGGAAGGATCTGGGTGCCGAGACTCCCTCGTCGGCTCCGAGGGGGCGAGTGGCATCGGACCCTTGTCCGACCCCGTTCTCCCTCTCGGAGCTTTGGCGCAGCTGAGCTCGGCTCCTACATTGGCTTTGGAGCCGTCCCCCTCGGTGTGGAGAGGGATTCCAGTCTCTTCGGAACCAGAGCCTTCTCGGCATCCGAGTAGGGACACCTTCAAGGTCATGAGGCGCGTGCTGCCTCCTGAGTTAGCTCCACGATCATCCCCACTGGCTCCTCCCACTATGGTGCCTGCGTCTGCCTCTTTCCCTCCTCCAGACCCCAAGCGTGGGGCACCAACGCTCCAGGGCGCACCCCCTTGGGTGTATCTTCCTCTTCCGAGGCCTCCCCTGATCATTCAGAGGAGCCACCTTGTAAGAGGAAATGCAAGAGGAAGCATATTGACTCCCCTGAGTCTGTCACGCCATATACCGACTTGGAGGATTCAGAAGGGTCCCCGAGATCCCCCTCTGAAGATGTCTCCTTAGGCAGAGGGGGAACTGGACTACCCTAACCCCTTCCGAGGATGAGTTGGTATTCCTGGACGCGCTTGGTTCCCGACCTTCCACCTCCTGGGTGTCTCCGCCTTTCGACCCACTCATGTCTGTGGTGGCTTGAAGGCGTGGTCATCTCCAGACACAGTGGAACCCACCCCCAGAAGACCAGATAAATTCATAACGGCACCACAGGATAAACAGTATTTGACCAAAGGTGTCCCTGTTGATGCCATGGTGGTAGCGGCAGCCACAAAGAAGGAGTTGGCTGAAACTTCTTCATCTGTCCATCCCCCTAACAAGGAGTCCAGGACGATGGACAGATACGGGAAGCTGATGTTCTCTTCAGCGACTTTTTCTATGACGTCTCTGAATTACTTGTGCCACTTTACCCGCCTTCAAAGGGATCTCCTTAAATAGCTCGGAGATACCCTCCAAGATCCATCAGCTGAGGGGGCCAGGGCTAAGGCAGCCTCCCAGCTGGCGACTCTTAATTCAGTGGTGAACTCCTCTCCATGAGGCTCATTTCTTATGCAGCCTATGGTGCGAGTAGAGCCGCAGGCACAGGTGTTGCTCTAAGGAGACATGCCTGGATGTGGCTATGTAACTTTGCGGAACCTTTCAGAGCGTCTTTCACCAACACCCCCTTTGATGGTTCCTCGCTTTTTGGATCACAGGTGAAGGACACCCTTACCAGGTGTGAACAGGAAGGCAAGACTCTCTCTGCTGTGGGAGTCCATTTTTCCACTCCTTCCAGACCATATCCCAAAGGCCAGAAGAGTGGAAAGATGTGGTTCCGGAAATCTCAGGGTGCCTTGCTGGACACACGTGGTGAGTTGCCATCCAGGGGCAGAGGAGGGAACAATAATAGACGCCGCCCTCGTGGCAGAGGGGGTCCGCAAAACCAGGGCAACAGAGAATCCTTCTCTGAGAAGCCCTCCCACCATCCCTGAAGGGTTGCCTGATTGCTCAATGCCGGAGGCAGTCGGGGGGAAGATTATCACTGTACCCAAGAGCCTGGCAAGGCATAACTCAAGACAAATGGGTACGGTCAGTTATATCCGGAGGCTACAGAATACCCTTCATTCGCACTCCCGTAAAGTCATACAAGTCCCTTCCAGATGTTCCACCCAATCTAAGGGACCAAGCTGTACAAGAAATTTCAGAACTGCTAAGAAAAAGAGCCATCCAGCAAGTCCCAGCAGACCAGCAAGGATCCGGAATTTACTCAAGGTTCTTTTTGGTACCAAAAAAGACAGGGGACTGGAGACCCATCCTGGATCTCAGCAGACTGAACAGGTCTGTACAAAGAACCAAGTTTCGGATGGTCACGCTACAGTCCATTATGCCCTTTCTGGGTCAGGACAATTGGATGTGCTCTTTAGATCTTCAGAACGCATACTACCACTTCAAAATGGACAGACGCTCCAGAAGATTCCTTTGCTTCCGGCTGGGAGCCAGCCATTACCAGTTCAGAGCTCTGCCCTTTGGTCTCACCACAGCCCCCTGGATGTTCACCAAATGCATGGCAGTAGTTACTGCTCACCTGAGACGACAAGGATTCCAGGTGTTTCCATATCTAGACGACTGGCTCCTTACTGCTACCACCAAGCATCACCTTCTGCGAGCCAGAGACTTCACTATTGACACTTGCTCCAGACTAGGTATCTCAATAAATTTCAAAAAGTCTGCATTGTCGCCCTGTCAGTCTATCACCTTTATAGGTGCAAATTTAAATACAAAAGACATGTCAGCGAACCTTCCAGCAGACAGGGTATTAAGTGATTCGTCAACATGTACAGGTCTTATTAGCATGCAGAAGAATTCAAGCCAGGCTCGTCCTCCAAACTCTGGGTCTCATGGCAGCAGCTATCATACTTGTTCCTCTAGCTCGTTTTCACATGAGGACCCTCCAGTGGCTGCTTTTTACCCAATGGTCCTTCCAGTAGCTTCCCATGTCTCACATGATTATGATCACAGAAGCATGCAAAAAGCACCTTGCATGGTGGATGGTCTCCACATCAGTACCCCTAGGCAAACCATTTGTACTTCCCCCTCCAGTTGCTACGGTTACCACGGATGCTTCCCTGATCGGGTGGGGGGGGGGCATTATCAGGGCAGGACAGTCCAAGGCATCTGGCAACCTCACGAGTACCACCTGCATATAAACGTCTTGGAGATGAGGGCCGTGCTTCTAGAGTTGCAAGCTCTACAGGACTCTCTTCCTACCGGGACCATTGCAATTCAAATGGACAATATGTCAGTAGTGTGGTACATCAACAAGTAGGGCGGAAAGTCCTAACCCCTATGTTGAGAAGCACTCAGACTCTGGCAGTGGGCGATCTCTTCCCATCGGTTTCTGATCGCAATGCACATCCCTGGGAAGTCCAACGTCATAGCAGACAGACTGAGCAGAGCAATTCTCATGCCTCACGAGTGGTCTCTGAATCAAATAGTTGCGGACCAGATATTCCGCAAATGGGGCCAGCCTTGCTGCGGCCTTTTTGCCACCCCCTTCAACAGCAAATGCAACAAATTCTTCTCTCTCCTCCCACTTCCCGGACATTCCCCCAGAGACGCTCTAGTCCACGATTGGCCTCAGGGACTTCTTTATGCATTCCCTCCGTTTCCCCTTATTCCAAAACTGATACAGGAAGCTACCATTTTGGGCTGCAAAATGATCCTCATTGCTCCTTACTGGCCTCGACAAATATGGTTCCTGTTCCTGCATCATCATCTTCTAGAGCAGCCTCGGACTCTGGACCCAGTTCCAGACCTTCTGATCCATCAATCGGGAGGGCTGAACCAATCCCTGCAATCTCTCCAGCTCACTGCTTGGTTGATCCACTTCCAACCTTAGCCAGGCTTCCAGATATCTCCCCGTCTGTGCTGGAAATTATTTTATCATCACACAAGTCTACTATTAGAAAAACTTATGCTAGTAAGTGGAAACATTTTTCTTCCTGGGCAGAGACTAAAAGTATAGACCCCTTTTCAGCCCCTATACACTACATTTTGGATTTTCTTGTGGAACTCTTCCATTCTGGGTCCGCTTCCACTACAATTAGAGTTCAGTTAGCTACAATTTCAAATTTTCACATTGGCCTGTCGGGGAAATAATATCATGTCGCACAAGCCGTGTAAAGCCTTTCTCAAAGGTACTTCTCTGCTCAGGCCTCCAGTGAGAGATCCCCCACCTCCGTGGGATCTAAATTTGATTTTAGCTTCTCTAATATTGCCTCCCTTCGAACCTGCAGCTTCTTGTTCCCTGAAGATTTTATAATGGAAAACTCTCTTTCTGGTAGCCATTACTTCAGCCAGAAGAGTTTTGGAACTGCAGGCTCTTTGTTCCCGTCCTCCGTACCTAGTGTTCCACAATGATAGGGTTGCTCTCAGGACGAATCTTTCCTTTCTTCCTAAGGTCTCTTCAGAAAATAACTTGAATCAGTCCATAGACCTCCCTGTGTTTTTTTCTAACCACTCCAACAGGGTGGAATATAAATTGCATCAGTTAGATGTTCACAGGCAACTACGCTTTTATTTACATAGAGCTAAGGACATCAGAAAATCAGATCAACTTTTCCTTTCTTATGCTGAGGGTAAACAAGGTCTTCCAGTCTCAAAAGTAACCTTGTCCAGGTGGTTGACTTCTATCATCACATTTGTCTATCAACTGAGGAATAAAGAATTGCCTGCTAAACCAAAAGATCACTCCACCAGAGCTTTAGCCACTTCTGTGGCCTTTCAGGCTAGTTTGCCCATGGAATCTATTTGTGCTGCGGCTACGTGGGCCAACCCACATACTTTCATTTCGCATTATAAGTTGGATTTGGTTTCCAGGAACAGAGCTGATTTTGGTTCCACTGTTCTGAAGAGTTTGTTCCGATGAGCCACCCAGGTTTTTAGGTGCTAGGGACGCTGTCCCAACCAGCAAGAATGAAGGCGAGATAGACAGCTTAACATAAAGAAGTTATGTACCTACCATAACAGTCCATGTTAGTTGTCTTCTTCTCGCCTTCTTTCTTGCGTCCCACCCTCCATCTCCCTATCCTTGTAGACCGAGAAGAGTTCCTTCTAGTTTTTTGTTCGCTGGCTGAGTCTTCTCTGGCTATTCCTTTCTGTCTAGTAGCCTCTCTGGAGGTTTTATATTTTTCAGGATAGGATCCTTTCCTTTATTATGTCTGCAGTTAGTCTTACCAAATGAGATCTGGGTATCTAGCGCCAGGCATCATGGGATATGGGGTGGCCTTGAGCCAGTATGCAGCTCTCGAGCTTTTGAAGATGGCTGAGTCGGAGCCGGGGATTGGCTCCGAACCCAACCAGCAAGAAAGAAGGCGAGAAGAAGACAACTAACATGGAACGTTATGGTAGATACATAACTGTTTTTTCCTCTCGCCAGAATGCACATGAGAATCCTTCAATGGCTTTTGTTCTTCCAATGGTCACTTCAAGAGCTCTCAATGTTCCACCTCATCAGAATGAAGGAGTCATACAAAAAGGACCTATGGTGGTGGATCCAGTCCGACCATGTGACTATCGGGAGACCCTTTATTCCACAACAACCGGTTGCTACAGTGACCACGGACACTTCCCAGATAGGGTGGGGGGGCATTATCTGGGAAGAACGGTCCAGGGTTTATGGCAGGAACACGAGGCCCACTTGCACATAAATGTCCTAGGGATGAGAGCAGTGCTTCTGGTGTTGCAAGCACTCCACGACTCTCTTCCTCTAGGGACGATTGCTATACAGTCAGGCAATATGTCGGTGGTTTGGTACATAAACAAGCAAGGGGGAACCATATCCTATCCTCTTTGTTGCGAGGTCCTGAGTGTTTGGTAATGGGCAATTTCTTCCCAGCGCTTTCTAGTAGCAACGCATATTCCCAGGTAAGTCCAACATGATAGCAGACAAGCTGAGCAGGGTTATATTGATGCCTCACGAGTGGTCTCTGAACCAGAACATAGGGGAAAAGATATTCCGGAAATGGAGTCAGCCTTGCTGCGATCTTTTCACCACTCCCATGAATGCCAAGTGCAGCAGCTGCTTTGCCCTAATTCCCCTGCTGGGGGAGACACCGAGAGAGACCCACTTGTACATGATTGGCTCTCAGGACTTCTTTATGCCTTTTCTCAATTTCCCCTCATACCCAAAGTCATCCAGAAAGCAAAATCCTTGGGAAGCAGGATGATTCTCATTGCCCCACATTGGCCACATCAGATTTGGTTACCCTTCCTTTGGCCTCATCTTCAGGAGAAGCCTTGGACTCTGGACCCAGTTGCACATCTGCTGACACATATGTCAGGTACACGTCATCTTTCTCTCCACACCCTCAACTTGACAGAGTGGCTGCTCCACTTCCCATTTTAGTCAGGCTTCAAAATTTCACCCCAACAGTTAAATATACACTGAAGTCCTCTCATAAAGTTTCTACTAGAAGACTATATTCTAGCAAGTGGAAAAGATTTTCTCACTGGGCACAAAATAGAAACATTGACTCTTTTTCTGCGCCTATTCAATCCATTCTAGAATTCCTGGCGGAACTCTTCCAACAAGGCTCGACTGCAGCAACCATTAGAGTCCAGCTGGCTGCAATTTCAAATTTCCATATTGGTGACCCTTCTTCTAATTTAATGTCACACAGGTTGTATAAAGCATTTTTGAAAGGAGCTTCCTTATTGAGACCACCCTTTAAGGAACCACTTCCTCCTTGGGATTTAGATTTTGTTCTGTCTCAACTTACAGTGCCACCGTTGGATCTTGTGACCTAAAATTTCTTTCCTGGAAGACAATTTTTCTAGTAGCCGTGACATCTGCCGGAAGGATTCCAGAGTTGCAAGCACTATCTATTAAATTGCCAAATCTGATTTTTCACAAGGACAGGGTATCGTTAAGAACTAATCCATCCTTTATACCTAAGGTTTGCACTCAAGCCAATATCAATCAATCCATTGAGCTGTCGGTTTTCTTTCCCAACCATGGCAACAAGGCAGAGTATAGACTCCATCAGCTGGATGTGCATAGACAACTCAGATTCTGTTTGTATAGAACTAAAGATTTCAGGAAATCTGACCAATTACTCCTCTCCTTCTCTGAGGCAAAAAAAGGGTATGCTAGTTTCCAAAGTTACCCTTTCTAACTGGCTCTCAAATTGTATCACGTTTATCTATACCTACAATAATAGAGATCCACCATTCAAAGTTAGGGGTCATTCAACTACAGCACTAGCTACTTCATATGCTTTTCAGGTCAGAATTTCTATGGACAGCATTTGTGATGCAGCTAAGTGGGCCAATCCTCGTATATTTATCACTCATTACAAAGTGGATTTGACATCCAGGGACAGGGCCTCTTTTGGTTCCACTGTGCTCAAAGGTGTACTCTAGTGAGCCACCCAGGGAAAATCTAGAGACGCTGTCCCATCCAAGTAAGAATGAAGGTGAGATAGGACAACATAACATAAAGAAGTTATGTACTCACCATAACTTTCCATGTTTGTTGTCCATCTTGCCATTCATTCTTACGACCCCTCCCTCCTTGCCCCATCCAAGGACTCCTAGAGTTACCTGGTGGTTATCTTTTCTCCTTACAGGAGTTCCTTGACTCAGTTTGTTTCTCCTTGTTTTTGGGGTTATATATATATATATATATATATGTATATCTATATATATATATATATATATATATATATATATATATATATATATATATATTTATATATATATATATATTTTTTTTTTAATTTATTTTTATTTTTACTTATGTTACTCATTAGTAAGTTAGCAGCAAACATGATCTGGAGAGATGCACCACTGCATCATGGGATACCTACCTGCCAGGAGCCAAGTTTGAGACTTCCAGCTGTATATTCGACCGAGTCGGAGCTAAGGATCGGCTCCGAACCCATCCAAGTAAGAATGAATAGCGAGATGGACAACAAACATGGAACGTTATGGTGAGTACATAACTTCTTTTTTTCTTAATTCTGTTGATCTTTTATTTACTTTCCTCTTCAGGAAAGTTGCTTTAAGGCTAGAAGAGTGTTGTGTGTTAACAGACTGATTCAAGACTGTTACATACTTTTAAATGGAGCTGTTGTTTTTTTCTGTCAGTTTAAAAGTACTGTAAAGTAACTGAAAATATTTTTTTTGTAGAGAAATTGTTTATTTTTACTTTTGTAGGACTTTCATAGTGTTTTAACTGATTTTTACTCTTTCTGTCAAAACTTTTGTGGATGGATACTGTTTACTGGCAATTGCTGCTTGCTTGTCTCTCTGGTGAGAGAGGCACCATTTTTGGTTGAACATGGATGGAACAGACTACCGGTCCTATGTTTGGTCCACCTTCCAGCCACTTAAAAAAATAAGCAAACCGCCTTTTCCACCACAGCAAACTAGCAATTTAACTCAGCCACAGGTGAGTGATTCTGCTGAGGCCATTTGTTGTACCTTAGACCACTCACCTTTTACCTTAGAATATCTGGTATATCACCTACAGCCACTATGGAATGGGGTTAGCCACCTCCTCTGCAGCTGTTGGTGTCCTGTCAGTGGGCAAGAAAGAGCCACTTTTGTTGGTTACGGGAGAGGGAACAGGGAAGGTTTCCCTGTTGCATTAGAATGCCGTGCCCATTCCTGGGGAAGCTGCTGCTTCCATTAGTAACACAAATGACTCAGTTTTTCCTCTCAGAAAGAACCAGGAAAGCAAGAATGTATCTACTCTTTTGCAATTTTATTTGGATAGGAGTAATTTACTTGGTCTGACTCGGGTTTTAATTCAGCTAATGATCCTTCTTGTAAAGTAGTTTCTGGTAAAAGAAGAGGGATTCAACTTCTCCTGAAAGATGCAGGGATGGAGACAAGGTTTTTTCCCTCAAATTACTGATTCAGACTCTGAGGAAAGCTCAGTTTCTGATCCTCCCTTTGGGGAGGGGTCTGCTTCTCTGAAACTATTGCTAGAATGTCTAAGTGTTTTCAAGGAATGAACACTGAGGTTTCTCAGTCCCTCAGAAAATACTATGTTTGTTACAGAAGGATTTTCCAGAACCTACACACACTCCTCCTGTTCTGTCTGCTTTAGAGCATGTGTATGCTACTGCCTGCAATCTTCCTGATCGTCAACCGGCTGTCCCTAAAAAAGCATGTAGGAAGTATAAAGTTCATCAGTCTTTTTAATTTTGATACGCTGTTCCCAAACCTGACCCAGCAGCTACAGCTTTAGTTGATCACACTGCTGCTAAGCACTTAGTTAATTCCAGTCCTATTCTTCTTGATAAGAATGGGAAAATTATTAATAGGTGTGGGAAAAAGTATATACTTCTGCAACTTTGAATTTCAGAATTTTGAATTGTCAGGATCACATGTTTGTTCTGACAAATTTTGAAAGTATGTGGAATGTTTTATCTGCTGTTTCATGTTTTGAGGAAAAATCTGTCTTAAATGACTCAAGTTCCTTCTGTTGCACAGATTTGCACTTATTGTTCACAGTGTGTGTGTGTATTAATCTATTGATACTTCTTCCACCTGTACTATTTTGAGGAGGTTTGTATTGCTGCAATCTCAGAACCTCTCAGATGATGTTAAAAATGAGATTTTAAATTTTACCTAGGACAGAGATTTAGTGTTTGGCTACTCTGCTGAAGAGGAGATTAAATGTGTAATGAAGGAGGCAAGCTGATCCAGGGAATCATCAGCCCTCCTTTTTCAAAATTCCCAAAATATTTTATATTTTCTCATGGAATTTTGGCAAAAAAAAAAAAACAGAATAAACAATCTCAACAAAATACAGGCAAACAGACGTTAAAGAAGAAATGGCAAGAGGGTTCCAAAAAGAAGTCTTGAATCGACCAAAAAAATCAAGGATAGTCCAACAAGTCTAAATGACTGTTCAAGAGACCTTGTGACCCTGTCCCACCCTGGCCTCTTTTTTCTCCCAGAAAGTCTGTATCTCCATTTTTCTATTTGGCAACAGATTGTTTCAGACAAATGTGTTCTGAAAATCATTCATCAAAGTTTACAGATGACAGTGGGAGGAAATTTCTCCCGTTCCAGGGGGGTTATTACTTATCTTCCAGATCAGACTGATTTGTTTCTACCAGTTCTTCATCACATGTTGTCCAAGGAGTGATAGAAACAGTTCCTCCTCCCAGGTGGGGAAGGGTTTTTATTAAAGGATGTTCCTGGTGCCAAAGAAAGAAAGAAAATGCTTGGAGACCAGTTCTGGATTTTTCTTTCATAAACCTTTTTGTGATAGTGCCCATATTTCAAATGATGTCACTTCACAACTTGTTACCCCTTCTTCCTCATTCAAGTTTCCTGGCAACATCTTCACATTCCCATTCATTCATATTTCAGATGTTTCTTAAGGTTTTGTGTGTCTGGATCACATTATGAGTTCTAGCCACTGCACCAAAAGTGTTCACAAAGTATAGCTCATTACATGGTATCCAAATGTTTCCATATTTAGATGACTTACTTATCTTTGCAGAATATTTTTCAAAGTGTCAGGAATATCCCTCTTGAGTGAGATATCTGTTGCACAAACTGGGATTCCAGGAGAACATTCAAAAGTGTTTCTTGACTCCTTCTCACAGGAATGTATTCCTGGGATAACAATTAAACACCTCAATACAAAGAGCTTCTCTTTGACAGAAAAAATAGATCTTTATCTAGATCTGTTTCTAATGTTTTCCACTCAGACCAGTCAAATAGTGTGAATACCTCAAACTTTTGGGTTGCATGGCATCTGTGATTCTCATGTCGCCCCTGGCAAGGCTTCACATGGGAAGGATACAGTGGTATCTGAAGTCTCTTTCATCTCAGCATCAGCATTCTTTATCTTTTCAAATCCCAGTGATGAGTTTTTTTGGAAGAGAAATCTTTTGGTAGAGACAACAGTTATCCTTAAATCCAGGTCTCCCTTTCTTCCTCTCTGCTACAAAGAAGTTGTTCACCACAGATGCTTTGGAATTTGTTTCAGAAGGAGTTGCAGAAGAGATGCAAGCATATAAATATCATGGAGGTGCTTGCCCTGATCAAGGCATTCAATTTTCTGAGCCATTTGTGATTCCTAGGACCTCTCCAAGTAGTTACAGACAATACCACATTGATGTGGTATATCAATAAGCAAGGGGGAACCAGGTTGCACCCCCTTTGCAGACTAGTTAGGTTGGCTTGGGATATAGCTTCACAGCATAATCTTACTCTACAGGCATCCAACATCCTGTCAAAGTAAAACTGTGTGGCAGACAAGCTGAGAAGGACCTGGTCAGACTCCTCATGAAAGGAAACCTGATCAGGGAGTCTTCCAAATTTTGATCCATCTGTGAAGAGTTCTTTGAGTAGACTTCTTTGCCTCCTGTCTGAACAGACAACTGGCAAGGTTGTGTTCCAGGACTCTGTACATGAAGACCTGAAAGGCAGATGCCTTTTCTTTTACTTAAACAGAAATGTTTCTGTATGCTTTTCCTCCCTTTGCAGTAATATCTCAGCTACTTCTGATGATTACGAAAGAATCTTCCAGAATCATTGTGGTGATTCCCTTCTGGTCCAGGCAACTACATTTCCCCCTCTTTTGGAAATGGCCAGGGGCAATTACCACAGGCTTCCTCACATACTGGATCTACCCACACAAGAACAGAAGCATTTGAAACATCTCAACATCAATCAACTTCAGTTGAGTGCCAGGATGATAAGGTCTTAATTCCTTTTACCACGTGTTTATGGAAGATTTGCAGCAGGTACTAATGGAGGCAAGAAAACCTGCCACTAGAAAATAATATATTAGCAAGTGGAAAAAGTTTCTAGTTGGTGCAAGTAACATAACCCACACCCATTCAGGACTAGTTGTTCTCTGGTTCTACAATATGGCCTTTCTTATTCATCTAGCAAGCTTCATTTATTGGCCACTTCAGCATGTCTGCACATGGATCCTCCTCTTTCAGAACTGCCTCAAGTCAAAATGTTCTTAAAAGGGTTTTTTCATAAGAGGCCTACAAGAAAACCAGTGGCCCCCTACTTGGGAATCTTCATTTTGTGTTAGAGAAGCTAACACTTTCTCCATTTGAACCAGCTAATATGGCTGACTTGAAGTTCTTAACATTTTACTGATAGCTCTGATCTCTGCAATAAGGGTATCTGAGTTTCAAGCTCTTATGGTTAGTTAACCCTACCTCATTTTTCCATAGAGAGTTTTTTTTGAGAACTAATCACTCTTTTATGTCTAAAGTGGTATTCAAGTTTACTTTAAGCCACCCTATCCATCTCCCCATTTTCTTTCCTGAACTAAAATGAGGGAGAAGGATACTCCATATCTTAGATGTCCACAAACAAATCAGCTACTGTCATGACAGAACTAAAGCTTTCAGATCTTCAGATCAGTTGTTCATTTCTTGTGAAAATAAGAAGAGGCAACCTGTGTCAAAACAGGCTATTATCTTTTAATCCGATGTTGTATATTAATTCCTCTTTCCTGCCTGAGTTAGCTCAGATGTCATTTGCAGCCTGCTTAATCAGATGTGTTGACTGAGAGCTCCATCCTGTTTTCACAGTTACAGAAGATTCAACACAAGCGCTGCAATATCACCATGAGGAGAGAGTAGAATGCATGTTCAGCAGATAAAATCAAAATAAAACCAGCACAATTTAATAATGAACAGATAAAATCCTTCAAACAACAGGATGTAAATCCTCACAAACAAACAGGATGAGCGCTTTCGGCTATGCCTTCATCAGATCCTGTTCACATTAAAACACCTCCCTTTTTTATATTGTTACTAATCCAATCAAGTTGATTTACAGACGGACGGGAGCCCTGGCCTTATTGGAGTGGTGCCTTTAAAACCTATATTGAAAAACAGGAAGCTCAGGAGATGAATTGATTGGATTAGTAATCTACTCTTTCTTTGTGGTGATATTGCAGCACTTGTATTTAATCTTCAGTAATTGTTTTAGCACTGCAGTCTTCAGTGGTTAATGTTTTTTTTTTGTTTTCACAATAAGTGAAATTTTTGTACCTCCCTTTAGCTTATAGATTAGATTCTTAGAGATAAGTAATAGTTTTAGTGTTACTATTTACTATTATGATAGTTTATGGAGTTAGTGTAGATTTTCCAAGTATCTTACTTGTGTGTAGTGTGTTTGTTTTGCTTTTAGGGCTAGATATTTAGATAGATATGTAAATATAGTTGCAAATATAGTACTTTTATGTTAATACAGATACTAAATGTTCTTCTGTTATCAGAAAAGTCTATGGGCTTTAAAAAGTTTTCCTCCTGTGGGCATAAAAATCCTACCTTAAGACCCATATTCTGTCTGCGTGTACTGTTTGGGGCCTTCCCACTTACAGGACATCTGCAGTAATTCTGCTGCTTTTGGCACAAGGGCTGTTCAAGAAAGGAAAGAGAAACTGATTTTTAAAGGGCTCTTCCCCCTCAGACAGGGTCCAAAATGTCTTCAGATCCAAAGGCAACTTTTACCTCTCCTTTCTCTAACAAGAGAAGTGAAAAAGAGAGAGAAAGGTCAAAGGTGAAAGAGAGAGAAAAAGACAGGGACAGATACAGACCAAAGGACAAACAGTCAGAAAAGAGATGAGAAGAACGACTTGACAAACCTAAGTAAAGGTCTCTGGATCCATCTGCCATTTTGATTTCAGTACCTAAGATATTGAGGCAGTTGGATTCTACTACTTACAATATATGAACTTCCTCCCCAAAAACATCATTTTCTCCATGGCAGATTAGTCCTAGTATTCGTTCTCTGATTCTTCAAAAGCTTCCTTCAAGGCCTACAGCAATAGCTTCCTCTTTGAGGTCTGGTTGGACTACTAGAAACCTTACTGAACTGGATGATGATCGCATGATGAGGAAGTTTCTGAGGACTTAGATTCAACTGGGAGTCCTTCCTGCTGCATCTTAGTGGAGAGGACCAGGATTAGTCCATTCAACACCTGCAGTATTACTTCTGACACCGTCTCCCTTTTGGAGCTGAAACATATAGAATCCAGCTCCCCTGCAATACCAGCATTGGATCCGATAGCTCTGGAGACTTCAGCCTTGACTTCTTCCCTCACTTTCTTCACACCAATGCACCTGACTGGGTTCCTAGTTCTTGGGGCTTTGACCCTGAATAGCTCAGTTCCGAGGTCTTCCTCAGAACCATCCACCTTTGGAGTTGAGAAGGTTACTGATTCTGGACATATGGGTGGTTCTTCCACAGCTCCATTGGCTGAGTCTGCTTTCTAGGCTGTGGAGAGGGCCTTGAATGGACCAAGAAGACTGGTGTTTGCCCAGAGTTCGGATTTGTCCTGACCCCCTGCTGTTCCTGACCTGTTCCTTCTTCCTGTCATTCTGGTCGACAGGGACAGACAGATCCATTTAGTTTCGAGACCACTCACTGTTTGAGCTCCACATCTGATTTTGAGGTCTTTCCTTCAGAAGTCTCAAGGCACGTTTCCAGAAAGAGGACTTGCAAGTGGAAGTATATTGACTCCTGCCTGAGTCAATCACTAAGTACACCGACTAAGATGATGGATAAGGCTCCCTAAGGCCCCCCCTCCCAAAGTTGTCTCCCTTTAGAGACATTCTGGAATTGATGAAATGGGGGGGGGGGTGCACTGAAACAATAACTATAGTACAAAAATAAATATCTAGGGAACTAACACACATGCTTGTACACTATTTATTTACACTGGTAAACAGTGAATACTACATGATTAACACATGAAAAGAAAAGTACACTATACACAGAGGTGAGATTGGGTGATATTGCACATAAGGAAGTGTTAGAATTGCACTTGAATGAGAATATATTAATTTTAATATGCAATAAATAAATAGAATTACTGTATGGAAAAAAAAGAAAAGAATGAGAGCGTAACAATCTATTATAGTTTTGATACATCCAGATTTACATTTGCATTAATGAGTCTTATTGCAGTTGGGTCAGAACTGTTTATGAATCTGGAGGTCCTGCAGCAGATATTCCGTAACCTTCTACCAGAAGCAAGTTTAGTGAACTTGCTTCACTAAGTACACTGGATGAGAAGTGCAGTATTTTGTAAGTGCTCTTTTTACATCTCATTTCAAAGAGCTCCTGTAAGGTAGGAAGACTAGTGCCCACGATCTTTTCTGCTGTTCTTATTATTCTTTGCAGATTCTTCATTTCGGCCATTGTGCTGTTACCGAACCATACAGTGCAGTTGCTGGTGGTAATGCTCTCAATGGCTCCTCTGTAGAAGGTATTTAGAGCACTCATAGAGAGCTTTGTTTTTCTCAGCCTTCTTAGGACGTGTAGTCACTAGTGGGCTTTTTTTAATTAACTGGCCTGTGTTTGTTCTCCAAGAAAGATCCTCTGATATATGCACTCCCAGGAACTTTGTAGTTTGGACTCTCTCCACTTCTTCATCATTGATCTTGGCAGAACTCTTTCCGAAGTCAATAATAATTTCTTTTGTTTTATTGACGGTTAGGACCAAATTGCTTTTATTGCACCATTCACTTAGGGAGTTGACCTCATTCCTGTACCCACTCTTGTCATCACCACTTATGAGTCCCATCACTGTGATGTCATCTGTGAATTTGACAATGTGGTTGTTGCTAGCTTTCGCAGAGCAGTCATGGGTAAGGACTGCGAATAGTAGAGGACTCAGCACACAACCCTGGGGTACTCCGGTGTTGATTGTAATACTTCCTGACGTGTTGCTACCAGCACAGATCCTTTGTGGTCTTACAGTCAGGACATCAAGGATCCAATTGCACAGCCCTTTATTTATGTCAAGGTTGATTAGCGTTTCTGTAAGTTGCATTGGAATCACTCTATTGAATGCTGAGCTAAGGTCCATGAGCAACAGCCTGGCATAATTCTTCTCTTCAAGACTCTCAATGTGAGGTGAAGTGCCATTGAAATGGCATCAGCAGTTGATCTGTTTGCCTGGTAGGCAAACTGCAGTCGGTCAAAGGATTGGGGTAGTACTGTAGTCAAATGCCTTTTAACCAGTCTTTTGAAGCATTTCATTACATTTGATGCAAGGGCCACCGGCCTGTAATCATTTAGGCAGGTGGGGTTGGCTTTTTTGAACATAGGGATTATGTTGGTAACTTTGAAGCATGCTAGTCCTTTTTCCTGGACAAGCAGGGTATTGAAGATGTCCGTCAGGACTATGCTGAGTTGGTCTGCACAACCTTTCAGTACTTTCCCCAGGATGTTATCAGGGCCAACATCCTTCCTGGGGTCCACTTTTCTCAAAAGAAGTAGAAACTTTAATTCAGACAATAAATCCAGGGTAAGCGCTTTCATTTGGTAGCTATCACCAAACTTCTTCAGACAAAATAATAAAGCACATACAATCCAATATATACTAAAAGAACACACCCTACCTCACTGAATCAATTAAAAGCAATTAAAACTTTTAAAAAGACATATACCCACGGCATATATAGAAACACAGGAACATATCCAGATAATGAAAGAATGCTTTATGTACATATATAAAAGTATTTAAATAATGTAAAAAACTTAAATAAATATATTTTATATATATATATATATATATATATATATATATATATATATATCTATATCTATATATATATATACATACACAGAAACTATATGTACAAGACAGAAACTTAAATAACTATAAAATATGTATAAAATATGTACACATTTTTTATCTGTTCAGAACGTTCAATTTCAGTTTACTGGATATAGAAATAACACCGTTTAACCCAGGGGGCCGACCAGCATTAAGGAAAACCTTCCACCAGGTTTCCTTTTCCTCAAGGAATAACTTCCAAGGCCCCTTTCTATCCCCACATTTGACCTGTTTTAGCACTACAAATTTAAAAGAGTGATTAGGGAAACTTTGAATATGTCTAAATAAAGCATTGTTGATACCCCCCTTACGAATATCATACATATGCTCATATATTCGCTGTGAGAACTTACGCTGTGTCTTGCCCACATAAAAAACAGGGCACTGATCACACACAGCAGCATATACAACTGCATGGGAATAGTAACTAAATTTACCTTTAATAACAATCTTCCTGCCATTCAATTCCAAACTGGAGGTAGCCATAACATGCTTACATTGATTACACATCCCACAAGGTGCCATCCTTCCATCCACATCCAAATTCAACTTTGGAATGTGTTCCAGAAGTCCTTTTAAATTCCTACCCTTTCTAAACACAAATTTAGGATAATCACCAACCACTCTAGCCATACTTGGTTCACTCACAAGAATATGCCAATTTTTATTGACAATATCCTGCACCAACTGACTTTCCTTAGAAAAGGTCGAAACAAAGGGGCATATACTACCCATAATAGGAACAACTTCAACATCATCAATGGAAGGCAAAACATTGTCTTGAAACACTGAAACATTATTGCCCCCATATAATGATGATCTATGACAGGCCCAACATTGTTAACTAGTGCAGCACCATCATGTCTAAATATGAGCCTATAAAAGCCCCTCATACCCTTATTAATCACTTCTTGTTTAATATTAAAAATCAAGTCATGGGGGTAACCCCCGGTCCAAAAATATTTGACCCATAAAATCACATTCATGTAAAAAATCATCATACAATGAGACCATACGTGCAGCCTTAACCAACTGTCCCTTAACTATACCTCTCTTAATATGAAATGGATGACTACTTGAAAAGTTCAGTGTACTATTAGAAAAAGTAGTCTTCCTGAAAACTGTAGCTTTAAGCTTAAACTTCCCATCATCCAACTTATGTAGCATAACATCCAAATAAAATTTTTTTTCAGAATTCATAGAAAATGTAAACTTAAGAAAATCAGTACTAGAATTAATGTAATCCATAAACCTCAAAATATCCTCAGATGGACCATTCCAAGCAACAAATAGGTCATCCAAATAGCGTAAATACAAGTAAAATTGAGGAAATAAAAGGGGATGTAAACAGAAAACATCTCTCCCACCATGCCATGACCACATTCGCAAATAAGGGGCCACATGCTGAGCCCATGGCAACCCCAAGAAGTTGTTTAAAATAATGCCCCTCAAAATAAATAAAATTGTTGCTCAGCACCATCTCCATTAATTGCGAATAAACATTAATACTATCCTGTTCCAGTCCAAATTCATAAAATAAAAAGTCAGAAAACCAGGTTAAACCAAGCTCCTGTGGGATACATCTATATAAATCCTTGACATCAATAGTCAGGAAAGTATACCTGTAGAAACTAGTTCATTACACTTTTCCAAAAAATGCCAAGAGTCATAACATAAGTGAGTAATCCCCTGAAGCCTGCTCTTAAGTTGATTGTCCAAACATTTTGCAATATAACTGGTTGTAGACCAGCCTGAGTCCACTATTGGCCAAAAAGGGGGGGGGGGGGTAACAAGATCCTTATGAAATGTGGGCACGCCAAATATCACAGGTATCTTGGGAGAGTCCACAGACAGATAATTAAATTTATCTATACTTATTTGGTCCTGCGTAAGCATATCAAACAACTCACAATCAATTTTATGATAAGCAATATTAACTTCATTAAGAGAGGCTTCACAATAGACATTACTATACAACAAATTAAACATACTTTGAATATAAACATACTTCTGCATCACTACCAATCCACCACCTTTATTTGGCTGCATAAATCTAAGATCACCTCTCCCCCTTAATTCGACCAATAGTTCAATCTCAGTAGAGGTTAAATTACAGCTAAAATCGCCTTTCTTACCTAAAAAATGCTGAAAGTCCATTTCACACACACTTTCAAAGCACTTTAAAATACCATGTAAATCAGGATTGTAAGTACTAGGCATTCTAACTGTATTACTATCTGCATTAAACACATCAATATCCTCCCCGTGCAAATATTTTAAATTCAAATTACGAACATACAATTTAAAATCACAAATTAACTCGGCTACATTGCTTTTTCTGCTAGGCACAAAATTATGCCCCTTACTAAACAAATCAGAACATTTAACTGATAATGGCGAGTATCCATCCTTAATTTCGGAGAACCGGACTGCAATTAATGCTACCTCTGGCGGGGGTAGTGTGGTGGTTCAGCCGAGGACTAAACAGCAGAACTCCCTTCCTGGTATGTTGGATTCCTGGCTACACAGGAATGTACCACCTTTACCAGAGGATGGGGGGGGGGGATATCCGAGTGCCATGGATGGGCAACTGGCATCTTTCAAGGAGAAATTGTTGGAGTTTAAGAAGATCCAACAGGAAAACTCATATTTTCGAGAGTGTTTAAGGGTTCAACAAGTGCCGAAGGGCCTTCAGATGTGGAGATTCTCTACGGGTCTTATGCTGCATTCCCTCTATCATCAGGAACATTTGTCTCTGTTTGACCGCCATGGCTGTGAGCTTTTGGAGCTCATGATCAAGCATAACATCAAGAAGCTTAACAAATTGCAGGAGAATATTTGCGGTCTTGACAAAGGTATTCACCAGTCGGGTTTATTCCAAAGGTGCCGGCCTCAATATGACCTTATTTTTAAACAAGTGGATGATATTGTTTTGGCTATTTCTAACTGTAAGGCTAAAAAATTAGAGCGAGATCGTAGGGCTTACCAGGCTGGTAATGCTTATCCTCCTCCCCCGGTTGCCCCTGGGGTTCGCTCAGTGCATTTTAAATCTGTGTCTGAGGACACTGGTGCTCAGGACCAAATGGGGGCTAGTGCCCCTTTAGATGCACCGGGGCCAAGGCAGTCCGAGAGGTTTAGGAATCGCAGGCCCTAACAGTGGAGCCCTTACCTGCAGGGGAACAATTGGCGACAACGCGGGCAGAGGAATGGCCCTTACATTAATTCGGGGAGATAGTGGAGGGAACTGTATTCAATGGACCAAACATTATTGTTAATTCTACGAGTGATTTTAAAATTTTTAATTACACTGATGTGAGTCTCTCTCTCTATGGTACATGCAGATTTGTTTAGTAAGGGGCATAATTTTGTGCCTAGCAGAAAAAGCAATGTAGCTGAGTTAATTTGTGATTTTAAATTGTATGTTCGTAATTTGAATTTAAAATACTTGCACAGGGAGGATATTGATGTGTTTAATGCAGATAGTAATACAGTTAGAATGCCTAGAACTTACAATCCTGATTTACATGGTATTTTAAAGTGCTTTGAAAGTGTGTGTGAAATGGACTTTCGTCATTTTTTAGGTAAGAAAGGCGGTTTTAGCTGTAATTTAACCTCTACTGAGATTGAACTATTAGTAAATAAGATTAGGCACACAACACCAAGTACAAATTCGGCCCAACCTGATCCGAGAATTCGAACAAAGAGGATGCACCAAAAATGTTAAATAACCACAGATTTATTTCCCAAGAACACACGAAAGCACGATAGCACAACAATAATCCAAGACTGCAGTAAGATCAACTAATGGTTAAGCGCTTTCATCTGGTCAACCCCAGACTTCATCAGAACCAATGAAAGATTCAGTTACAACATATTTATAGTGCTTTTGGCGCCAAAAAAACAATTAGATACATTTACAAATAATACTATATAAAAAATACGATATAAAAATGGTACTTTTAAATGTAATACAATATAAAAATGAATACTATTAAATAGATAATAAATACAGTAATTATGCATATTAAATGTATATAAACTACTACTATGATTTGTGTGTAATTAAAAATGTAGCTAAAAACAAATGCTCCTTACAAAGAAATGCTTACATAATACAGTGTATATTGGTACAAAAGTAACATAATATTCTATGTACTTCTGATAAATTCCTACTGATCTAATAATAGAAAAGGTTTTAAACTAATACTGTCATTTAATCCTGGAGGGGTTGTTGCATCTAAACTAATCTGCCATTTGCTTTCAACCCAAGAAAGATACACTTTCCAATTTCCTCCTCTATCAGTTACATCAACCTGATCAATTATAGCAAAACTGAAGGAATGATCATTACCCCTATCCAAAATATGTTTACTTAAGGCATTTTTAGGATCTCTTTTCTTGATCCTGTACAAATGCTCATAGATACGTGTTCTAAACTTCCTTTCAGTTTTTCCTATATAATAGGCCGAACATTTTGAACAGGTTGCGATGTATACTATATGTTGAGTGTTGCAATTACCATATCTGCAATATACAGTGGATTTTAATACATTATTAACTTTGATTTTTAAGCTGTCATTTATATATACGCATTGCTTACAGTTACCACATTTTTTAGTTCCATATCTCTTTACAGTATACATCCCTATCTTCCCTTGCTCTAGAATACTCTTTAAATTTTTTCCAGTTTTGTGTACTGTAATAGGGTATGTTCCAACAATATCTCCTATGGTATTGGAACTGGAAATTAAATCCCAATGTTTACGGAGAATTTCTCTCACCAAATTTGCAAAGGGGTTAAACATGATGATACAAACCCTATTAGCTCTATTGTCTTCTATTCTGGAATTAACTTGTCTTGCAATACCCAAAAGTGGTGAATACTTCAACCCCCATTCTGCTTTAACATATCCTGTCACATTGTCCAGCATACTAATGGGGTATCCTCTATCTTGAAATAATTTATAAACCGTTTGTATTTCTATGTTCATGTCTTCTCTAGTGGAAGTCATACGAGCAACCCTAATACATTGTCCTTTGACTACATTCCTGAAAATATGTGGAGGATGACAACTTCCATATTGAATGTAGTCATTAGAAAATGTAGGTTTTCTGTACATCTTGGATGCAAATCCACTCCCAGTATTGCTTATCCAAGTATCCAGATATGCTATCCCTGTTTTGTTAGTCTGATAAGTAAATTCCAAAAAATCAGTCGTTTGATTCAAATAATTTATAAATAATGGTATCTGATCTGTTGAGCCCTTCCATATAATAAAAATATCATCCAAATATCTGGTGTACAAGCAAATATGTTGGTAATATACACTTGAAAATATGTACAGATTTTCCCACTCCAACATTACTAAATTAGCAAACACCGGTGCGCAAGATGCCCCCATAGCAACACCCCGGGTTTGTCTAAAATATTCTCCTTGATGGAGAATATAGTTATGGTCAATAACTAGACCCATCATATCCATGACCAGGTTGATCTTGTCTGAACTAAAACCCGAATATTTTTTAAGACTATTACAAAAATATTCCAGTCCGATCGGACCAGGTATACTAGAGAAAAGATCTTTTACATCCACAGTCAAAAACACTAAATCCACATCCCAAACCTCTGTGGTAAGTTTACTCAAAAAATCCCAAGAGTCTTTGACTAAGTGTGGTACCTTGTCATAAATCTGTTTAGTCCAATGGTCGATGGTTACACCTAATTTGAATGTTTTAGATTTCGACCCCGATATGATGGGTCTAAATGGAGGGTTACTCAAACACTTACGTATTTTTGGTATCCCAACTATATGTGCTAGAATATGATATTCGGTTCTCAAAAATTCATACAATTCATTACTAATACGATTGTCAAGAAGATATTCTTCAATGGCTAGATCGATACGCCTATATCCTATATTAATTTGGTTTAGGGATATCTGTTCATAATTACCTGACTCAAATAATATATTGTGAATTGCTCTTAAATATGATTGGTTCTCAAAAATTACAATCCCTCCACCCTTATCAGGTTTCATTATTCTGATTTCTTTGTTGAGAATTATTTCTTCCAAACACTTCCTTTCATCTAGACTAAGATTGTTGTTTGTGAAGGGTGGATGATTAAGGATGCTCTTAGAATCTTTATACAGTGTATAAATATCTTTACAGACCAATTTTTCATAAGCTGCAATCTGAGGGTTCATAACAGGAATATAAGAACTTTTCTTAACTAACCTAGAGCTCAAATGGTGTGTTGCCTGATTATTTTCTGAACTAGAGTTAAATTGGATGGCCAAATTCAATCTCCGACAAAAAAGTTTTATTTCTTTAATTGCTCCAAATAAATTAAAAGGGACAGTGGATATAAATTTCATTCCCTTACTAAATACTGAAAGAAACTCTTGGGTAACGACCGTGTCCGTATAATTGTAAACGTTTAATCCACCAATGTTATTAATCATAGGGTATTCTTGAATACAATGTGGGTTCAAATCCACCCCCCCTGTATCCTCAAGGTGTATATCTGAGTTGGGTTCTCTGTGAATAATCGCCAAATGGCGCTCAGTGGTCCCTGGGGAGGATGGTAATCCACCGCTAAGCATGTGGCATTGGAAGATTTTCACGAGCCAGTTGTATATAAGGGTAGAAGAAGAAACCACTGGACACATGAAGATGAAAATTTTCAGGGTGGGAGATTCTACCCGGCTCCCAAACAAAAACGGTGGGTGCATTAAGACCAATAAATAACAAAAAAGTCGATTACTCTAAAATAAATACAGAAATTGATTTATTGCCAACTACTAGCGGTGGACTACCATCCTCCCCAGGGACCACTGAGCGCCATTTGGCGATTATTCACAGAGAACCCAACTCAGATATACACCTTGAGGATACAGGGGGGGGTGGATTCGAACCCACATTGTATTCAAGAATACCCTACGATTAATAACATTGGTGGATTAAACGTTTACAATTATACGGACACGGTCGTTACCCAAGAGTTTCATTCAGTATTTAGTAAGGGAATGAAATTTATACCCACTGTCCCTTTTAATTTATTTGGAGCAATTAAAGAAATAAAACTTTTTTGTCGGAGATTGAATTTGGCCATCCAATTTAACTCTAGTTCAGATAATAATCAGGCAACACACCATTTGAGCTCTAGGTTAGTTAAGAAAAGTTCTTATATTCCTGTTATGAACCCTCAGATTGCAGCTTATGAAAAATTGGTCTGTAAAGATATTTATACACTGTATAAAGATTCTAAGAGCATCCTTAATCATCCACCCTTCACAAACAACAATCTTAGTCTAGATGAAAGGAAGTGTTTGGAAGAAATAATTCTCAACAAAGAAATCAGGATAATGAAACCTGATAAGGGTGGAGGGATTGTAATTTCTGAGAACCAATCATATTTAAGAGCAATTCACAATATATTATTTGAGTCAGGTAATTATGAACAGATATCCCTAAACCAAATTAATATAGGATATAGGCGTATCAATCTAGCCATTGAAGAATATCTTCTTGACAATCGTATTAGTAATGAATTGTATGAATTTTTGAGAACCGAATATCCTATTCTAGCACATATAGTTGGGATACCAAAAATACATAAGTGTTTGAGTAACCCTCCATTTAGACCCATCATATCGGGGTCGAAATCTAAAACATTCAAATTAGGTGTAACCATCAACCATTGGACTAAACAGATTTATGACAAGGTACCACACTTAGTCAAAGACTCTTGGGATTTTTTGAGTAAACTTACCACAGAGGTTTGGGATGTGGATTTAATGTTTTTGACTGTGGATGTAAAAGATCTTTTCTCTAGTATACCTGGTCCGATCGGACTGGAATATTTTTGTAATAGTCTTAAAAAATATTTGGGTTTTAGTTCAGACAAGATCAACCTGGTCATGGATATGATGGGTCTAGTTATTGACCATAACTATATTCTCCATCAAGGAGAATATTTTAGACAAACCCGGGGTGTTGCTATGGGGGCATCTTGCGCACCGGTGTTTGCTAATTTAGTAATGTTGGAGTGGGAAAATCTGTACGTATTTTCAAGTGTATATTACCAACATATTTGCTTGTACACCAGATATTTGGATGATATTTTTATTATATGGAAGGGCTCAACAGATCAGATACCATTATTTATAAATTATTTGAATCAAACGACTGATTTTTTGGAATTTACTTATCAGACTAACAAAACAGGGATAGCATATCTGGATACTTGGATAAGCAATACTGGGAGTGGATTTGCATCCAAGATGTACAGAAAACCTACATTTTCTAATGACTACATTCAATATGGAAGTTGTCATCCTCCACATATTTTCAGGAATGTAGTCAAAGGACAATGTATTAGGGTTGCTCGTATGACTTCCACTAGAGAAGACATGAACATAGAAATACAAACGGTTTATAAATTATTTCAAGATAGAGGATACCCCATTAGTATGCTGGACAATGTGACAGGATATGTTAAAGCAGAATGGGGGTTGAAGTATTCACCACTTTTGGGTATTGCAAGACAAGTTAATTCCAGAATAGAAGACAATAGAGCTAATAGGGTTTGTATCATCATGTTTAACCCCTTTGCAAATTTGGTGAGAGAAATTCTCCGTAAACATTGGGATTTAATTTCCAGTTCCAATACCATAGAAGATATTGTTGGAACATACCCTATTACAGTACACAAAACTGGAAAAAATTTAAAGAGTATTCTAGAGCAAGGGAAGATAGGGATGTATACTGTAAAGAGATATGGAACTAAAAAATGTGGTAACTGTAAGCAATGCGTATATATAAATGACAGCTTAAAAATCAAAGTTAATAATGTATTAAAATCCACTGTATATTGCAGATATGGTAATTGCAACACTCAACATATAGTATACATCGCAACCTGTTCGAAATGTTCGGCCTATTATATAGGAAAAACTGAAAGGAAGTTTAGAACACGTATCTATGAGCATTTGTACAGGATCAAGAAAAGAGATCCTAAAAATGCCTTAAGTAAACATATTTTGGATAGGGGTAATGATCATTCCTTCAGTTTTGCTATAATTGATCAGGTTGATGTAACTGATAGAGGAGGAAATTGGAAAGTGTATCTTTCTTGGGTTGAAAGCAAATGGCAGATTAGTTTAGATGCAACAACCCCTCCAGGATTAAATGACAGTATTAGTTTAAAACCTTTTCTATTATTAGATCAGTAGAAATTTATCAGAAGTACATAGAATATTATGTTACTTTTGTACCAATATACACTGTATTATGTAAGCATTTCTTTGTAAGGAGCATTTGTTTTTAGCTACATTTTTAATTACTCATATTTTAATTACACACAAATCATAGTAGTAGTTTATATACATTTAATATGCATAATTACTGTATTTATTATGTATTTAATAGTATTCATTTTTATATTGTATTATATTTAAAAGTACCATTTTTATATCGTATTTTTTATATAGTATTATTTGTAAATGTATCTAATTGTTTTTTTGGCGCCAAAAGCACTATAAATATGTTGTAATTGAATCTTTCATTGGTTCTGATGAAGTCTGGGGTTGACCAGATGAAAGCGCTTAACCATTAGTTGATCTTACTGCAGTCTTGGATTATTGTTGTGCTATCGTGCTTTCGTGTGTTCTTGGGAAATAAATCTGTGGTTATTTAACATTTTTGGTGCATCCTCTTTGTTCGAATTCTCGGATCAGGTTGGGCCGAATTTGTACTTGAGATTGAACTATTGGCTGAATTAAGGGGGAGAGGTGATCTTAGATTTATGCAGCCAGACAAACGTGGTGGATTGGTAGTGATGCAGAAGGATGTTTATATTCAAAGTATGTTTAATTTGTTGTATAGTGATGTCTATTGTGAAGCCTCTCTTAATGAAGTTAATATTGCTTATCATAAAATTGATTGTGAGTTGTTTGATATGCTTACGCAGGACCAAATAAGTATAGATTAATTTAATTATCTGTCTGTGGACTCTCCCAAGATACCTGTGAATTTTGGCGTGCCCAGAATTCATAAGGATCTTGCTACCCCCCTTTTCGACCAATAGTGGACTCAGGCTGGTCTTAAACCAGTTATATTGCAAAATTTTTGGACAATCAGCTTAAGAGCAGGGTTCAGGGCATTACTCACTTATGTCGTGATTCTTGGCATTTTTTGGAAAAGTGTAATGAACTAGTTTCTACAGGTGAATTATATACTTTCCTGACTATTGATGTCAAGGATTTATATAGTTGTATCCCACAGGAGCTTGGTTTAACCTGGTTTTCTGACATTTTATTTTATGAATTTGGACTGGAACAGAATAATATTAATGTTTATTAGCAATTAGTGGAGATGGTGCTGAGCAACAATTTTATTTATTTTGAGGGGCATTATTTTAAACAACTTCTTGGGGTTGCCATGGGCTCAGCATGTGGCCCCTTATTTGCAAATGTGGCCATGGCATGGTGGGAGAGATGTTTTTTGTTTACTTCCCCTTTTATTTCCTCAATTTCCTTGTATTTACGCTATTTGGATGATCTATTTGTTGCTTGGAAGGGTCCATCTGAGGGTATTTTGAGGTTTATGGATTACATTAATTCTAGTACTGATTTTTTTAAGTTTACATTTTCCATGAATTCTGAAAAAAATTCTTATTTGGATGTTATGCTACATAAGCTGGACGATGGGAAGCTTAAAGCTACAATTTTCAGGAAGACTACTTTTTCTAATAGTATATTGCACTTTTCAAGTAGTCATCCATTTCATATTAAGAGAGGCACAGTTAAGGGTCAGTTGGTTAGGGCTGCCCACATGGTCTCATTGTATGATGATTTCTTACAGGAATGTGATTTTATGGGTCAAATGTTTTTGGACCGGGGGTTACCCCCATGATTTGATTTTTAATATTAAAGACGAAGTGATTAATAAGAGTATGAGGGGCTTTTATAGGCCCATATTGAGACATGATGGGGTTGTCCTAGTTAACAATATTGGGCCTGCCAGAGATCATCATTATATGGGGGGCAATAATGCTTCAGTGTTTCAAGACAATGTTTTGCCTTCCATTGATGATGTTGAAGTTGTTCCTATTATGGGTAGTATATGCCCCTTTGTTTCGACCTTTTCTATGGAAAGTCAGTTGGTGCAGGATAATTGTCGATAAAAATTGGCATATTCTTGTGAGTGAACCAAGTATGGCTAGAGTGGTTGGTGATTATCCTAAATTTGTGTTTAGAAAGGGTAGGAATTTAAAGGGACTTCTGGAACACATTCTAAAGTTGAATTTGGATGTGGATGGAAGGATAGCACCTTGTGGGATGTGTAATCAATGTAAGCATGTTATGGCTACCTCCAGTTTGGAATTGAATGGCAGGAAGATTGTTATTAAAGGTAAATTTAGTTGCTATTCCCTTGCATTTGTATATGCTGCTGTGTGTGATCATTGCCCTGTTTTTATGTGGGCAAGACACAGTGTAAGTTGTCACAGCGAATATATGAGCATATGTATGATATTCGTAAGGGGGATATCAACAATGCTTTATTTAGACATATTCAAAGTTTCCCTAATCACTCTTTTAAATTTGTAATTCTACAACAGGTCAAATGTGGGGATAGAAATTGGACTTGGAAGTTATTCCTTGAGGAAAAGGAAACCTGGTGGCAGGTTTTCCTTAATGCTGGTCAGCCCCCTGGGTTAAACGATGTTATTTCTATATCCAAATTGAAGGTTCTGAACAATTTGTAATTCTACAACAGGTCAAATGTGGGGATAGAAATTGGCCTTGGAAGTTATTCCTTGAGGAAAAGGAAACCTGGTGGCAGGTTTTCCTTAATGCTGGTCAGCCCCCTGGGTTAAACGATGTTATTTCTATATCCAAATTGAAGGTTCTGAACAGAGAAAAATGTGTATATATTTTATACATATTTTATAGTTATTTAAATTTCTGTCTTGTACATATAGTTTCTGTGTTTGTGTATACATATATATATATATATATATATATATATATATATATATATATATATATATATGGGTCTATATGAGAAGGTCGACAACTTACAAGATCGACAACCACTTGTTCGACATGAAATCACCGACAATTCACATAACTGACAGTGCAAATAATCGACATAGCATAACGTCGACAATCAAACAGTTACTGAGCAAATACTCATTTCAACTACACACTACTGCTAACGTTAGTAAAAGATAGCATTTAGTTAGAATTAAACTATGTAGAATTACAATATTTAATATTATCTCCATGAATAGATACGGAGTAAACAATGCATTCTGCCATAAATTCTATTGCACATATAACAATTATATACATATCCACAGTGTGTCAGCAAATAGAGACGCAATGTAGACTTTAAATATTTGTGTTAGTCAGTGTACTATGTGCTATGCACCGAAGACAATATGGTGAATGCTTCAGTGCAATTCAGTGCTTGCACTACGAAGATTTGAGTACTTTAACTTTGTCTCTTGTTGTATGATATATTTCATTTATTTACTGACGTGATGAATTTACCTTAAAAGGACGTGTGTTCTGTATGCGTTATATGGCGAAATCCTAAGATAACGCTACTGCATTAAATAGTAGACTGTGGTCGGGTATTTCATTTAGATTTGTCGAACATTTCATAGTCGGTTATTTGCACTGTCGGTTATGTGAATTGCCGGTGATTTCGTGTCAAACAAGTGGTTGTCGATCTTGTAACTTGTCGACCTTCTCATATAGACCTATATATATATATATATATATATATATATATATATATATATATATATATATAGGTTCATAGGTAGGTACTAGGCTATCGGCCCAAGGGCCTACGTAAGCCTAGCCAGCAAGGTACCATAGCTTACGCCAGCCAAGAAAGTTATTTTCCTGTGCCACTGTCCAGTAGAGACACAGAAGTGATCTCCGGGGTGTATTTCCTACTTCCCATCCACTCATCAAGATTTTTCTTGAAGAGTGCTAATGAAGAACTTTGCTTGACATAGATGGGTAGCTTGTTCCAGAGTATAGGAAGTCTATGGGACAGGAATCTATCCCTCCAGCGTGTCCTGTTTATTGTGGTGACAAGGTTTAGGTCCCTAGAATGTGTAGCTTGGAGGGATTGGGATTTCTTTAGGTGTAGCATGTCCAACAGCTCTGGGTTTGACATAGCTTTATATGTTAGGCAGAGATCACCTCGGAGTAGGCGATATGGTACGGAGTAAATCTGGAGTTTTTTGAGGCAGTCAGTCTAGGGCATTTGTTTGATCCCAGTAGTCCTCTTTGTGAGGTAATTCTGTGGCCTTTCCAGCTGCTGCAGATGTCTTGTGAGGTACATTCCAAAAGGTGCGTTGTACTCTATAATGGGTCTAATGAGTGACGAGTAGAGGGGAACAATGACCTCTTTTTTCCTGGATGAGAACCCTTTTATGATGAGGTGTGCCACGTAGAAGGACTTCCTGACTAATGTGGTGATGTGACTATCAAAAGAGAGACTACTGTCCACCTGAGTCTCAAGGTCTCTTATCACGCATTGGGTGTTAAGTAGATTGCTGCCTATGTGGTAGTTCATGGGTACAGAGTTTTTACCAAAGGGGATGACACTGCACTTTTTGACACTGAGCTTGAGACCATGGTTCTCACACCAGGCATCTGTCTCAGTGAGGCCCTTCTGTAGGATGTCCACATCATTTGGGAACTTGACTATGGCTCCTAGTTTGCAGTCAGCTGCGAACTTCATCAGCCAGAGGCCTTCCGTGTTAGCCTGTACTTCAGAGAAGTAGATACCAAACAGGAGAGGTCCCAGGACGGAACCCTGTGGCACTCCATTTGTCACTGCCTTGAGGTTAGATTTGGAGTCTGCAACTTTTACAGTGTGGGTTCTGTCAGTGAGCCAGTTGGCAACCCATCTTGTGACGTAGGGATTTATACCTAGTTTAGTAAGTTTAGCTATAATTCCAGAGTGGGGAATGGTGTTGAAAGCCTTGGCGAGGTCAAGATAGCTGTGTGAACCACCTTACTCTCATCCACGGCTTTGGTGACTGCCTCAAAGAAGTCAATATTTATTTAAAATGTTTTTACATTATTTAAATACTTTTATATATGTACATAAAGCATTCTTGCATTATCTGGATATGTTCCTGTGTTTTTATATATGTCTTGGGTATATGTCTTTTTAAAAGTTTTAATTGATTTTAATTGATTCAATGACATAGGGTGTGTTCTTTTGGTATATATTGGATTGTATGTGCTTTATTATTTTGTCTGAAGAAATTTCGTGATAGCTACCAAACGAAAGCGCTTACCTTGGATCTATTGTCTGAATTAAAGTTTGTACTTCTTTTGGATTACAGTCTACGTGGCAGTTTTTTTCAGTTCACTTTTCTCAGTTGGTTCCTTACATCCACAGCACTGAAGTTGAGTACTGCCTCCTTTTGGTCATTGAGAAGCTTTACAGCCTCCAGGTTGTTTTTCTCTTCAAACCTGCCATAAAATGTGTTTAGATTGTCCAGAAATTCAGTGCTATCATCGCACTGAGCTGACTTGGTCTTGTAGTCAGCTGTTGAATACCATGCAACAGGCTTCTTGAGTCTTTTGCATCCTCGAATCTTCCTTGTATCCTCTTTCCATATTCCTTCTTGGCCTCCTTTATACCCTTTTTTTAGATTAGCCTTGCCATTCTTAGAGCCTTCTTATCCTTTGCCCTGAAGCAGTGTTTCTTGCCCCCAGCAAGTATAATAATAATAATAATAATAATAATTAATTATTATAATTATCAATTAAAATATTAATTGTTGTTATTATTATTATTATTATATTATTTTTTTCCTGGATAATTTATCTCTCAGTTGAGGTCAGCTAGCAAACTTGATCTGATGTAATTCAGGTAGGAGAGTGGAGCTGTAGGCGGGGAAAGAGTCAGAGCTCTTGGCTCCAATACTATGGTGTAAGGCATCGAGGTCAGATCCAACTGGGTCTGACAACTTCCATGTTGAACCAGATGAAAATAAGACAGCACAGATCTATTTTTATGATAAGTACATAACTTTCATTTATACTTACCATAACAAAACTGTTGCAGGGAAGGTCAAGGCCCACAGTACCAGGGCATTAACTTCATCTATGGCTTTTTGGAAAGGGTTGGATAATAGAAGTATTCTAGTAACTGCTGTTTGGTCCTATGTACTTATTTTTGGAAAGCATTATAAGCTTGATTTTTTTCTCTAGGTCCAGATCAGGCATTGCTAGGACCATTCTCCAGGGGCTGCTGGACTTTTCTCCTTCCAGCTCCCAAGTGTATTTAGCTACGGTAATCTACTCATGTATAGCTAAGGCATTTGCAGCAGTGATCAATACTGTGAACATAGTACAGATGTGTAAGTTAAACTTATCATAACAGTAGATGTTTGAATGATCACTGCTGCAGTACCCACTCCTTCCCTCCTTCCACCCTTTTTTGGTGTATTTTTTGTGCCTGGGAGTATACATTTATTTTTTGCTATTCCTAGCATTGTTCTTTCAGGGCTCAGCCTCCATCTGTCTGCTGACAGGACAGCTTTGAAGGGCTTTGCACCCAAACTTGTCTTTTAATCAGCTCAGCTGGAACTGCTTGACATTTTACTTAGGTAAAAGGTGCCCTTGCCCTGAAGATTTGGAAGTTGGCTATTATATCTTTGGCAAGATGTAACTCCTATAGCTAAGGCTACTGCAGCAGTGATCATTTAAACATCTACTGTTAGGGGGAAGTTTAACTTGCACACCTGTACTTTCTCATCGTGGCTGGATTAATAATATTAAGGCTCATGCTCAGTTGGTTGCAAATCTTAAAATGCAGGGTGAATCTGCCTCTGTTAAGCTTAGCACCCAGAGAAAAATCATAGTTGGTAAATACTCTCTGTTCCACTATCAACACAGTGTTGCCTTTTTCAAAAAGTATGGTTAAGAGATGTTCATTTAATTGCTACTTTTGAACTTTAATTACAATTGGGCATGGCCTGCTCTCACTGCTCTTGGTTTATTAGGATCTCTTCTTTGACAAGGTCAGTCCACTTACTTAACTGTTATGCAATTAATTTTTTGCAGTCCTTTCTCTCTGCCCTTTCATGGAAATTTGATATTTTAAGACTCTCCCTTCTCTCTCTCTCTCCCTCTCCATCTTCTGTTTATTGTAATTTTAGTTCAGTCTCCTCTTTTTGTTGCTCCCTGCTTTCTCAGTGCCAGATCATCTGCCTGAGTACTTAGGAGTGATTCCCTGACATCAGTCCTTTTGTCCATTTTTTGATAATAGTCCATGACCAGATTCCCAGTCCTCAGTACTTAACTGTAAAGTCAGTAGGTTTTTTTTCACTTAACTCAGCCTCCTCCTGTTTACGATCTGGGGACTGCTTATTATACCCTCTGTGCAGGCAGGCTGGTTATGATGACTTGGGAGGGAGCTCTGGTCACTCTTCAACCCTCCAAGCAAATTATATTCTGTCAGAGCAAAATATAGTCACAGATAAGCTGAGCAGGACCAGGACAGACACTCAAAAATTAGATTTGAATGAGGGAGTCTTTTAGGGGTTGTTCTAGTTATGATGAGCACATCAGACAGATCTGTTTGCTTTCTTTCAGAGTAGGCAACTGATCAAATTCTGCACCAGGGCTCCTTTGCAAGCAAGTCTGGAAAACAGATGCATTTTCATTCCGAATTTCAGGAATGTTCCTTTATATATTTCCATCCTTTTGACTGATATCCAGGTAATTCTGAAGATTCAGAAGGACGCTCCAAAAAGTAATTTGGTAACTCCCTTAGGCAGTACTGGTTCTCCCTTCTTATGTAATTGGCCAAGGGCATTTGCATTTACCATGTGCTTCCTCACAGACTGGACCTACTTACACAAAATAGGGAGTTTGAAGATATTTGGATTCGAGGTATATCAACTAACTGCCTGTATGATTCTATTTTGATTCCTTTTAGGCACCTCTTTCATGAGGACATGCAGCAAGTACTAAATGTATGAAGAAAACCTGCTTACTAGGTAATGCTATATTAGATGGTGGAAAAGATTTTGTAGTTGGTGCCTAGCCAGTAACCAGGGTCCCATCAGGGATTATGTACCACTGATTCTAAATATTTGTGTGAGTTACTTTCATTTGGCCTGTCTTATTCCTTTATCAAGATACAGCTTGTCATTTCAGCATGTTTGCCCATGGATTCTCTCCTTTCTTTCTCTGTTTTTTTTTTTGGTAAAACAGTTTCTAAAGGGTGTTTTACATCTTAGGCCTCATAAAAAATAGGTGACTCCTTCCTGGGATCGTAACTCGGTGCTGGAAAGTTAACGATGTCTCCCTTTGAATCGGCTCAGGGTGAATTTGAGCTTATTTACATAGAAGACTGTACTCCTTAGTTCACTGACACCTACAAGAAGAGTATGTGCATTGCTAGCTGTCATGGTAGGTGAATCCTACCTGGTCTTCCTTAGAGAGATGCTCTCATTAAGAACAAATCCCTTATTTATGCCTAAAGATGTTTTAGGGTTTACTTTGAATCAAGCAATCAATCTCTCTGTGTTTATCCAGATCCTCAGCTCAGGTACTATCTTGATAGGACTAAATCCTTTTGAAAAGCTGATTAGCCATTTATTTCTTACAGTGAGAGAAAGGAAGGAAAACTCATGTCAAAACAAACTTTCTAGGTGGTTGTCCACTGCTTTTACCTTTTGTTATTCCTGGTAAATCAATTCCAGGCAGTATCAAGGCACATTCTACAAGAGTCTTGATATCTATGATGCCATATTGGAAAGGGGTGGACTGTAGAAGCATTCTAAAGGCAGCAGCTTGGTCCTCTGTGCATACTTTTACAAGGCATTACAAACTGAATTTCTTTTTCTGGTCCAGGACTGGCTTTGCTAGGACTATTCTCCAAGAGCTCCTGGATCATTATTCTTCTTCCTCACAAGTTGGATAGGCTTTCATAATCAACCTATATAGCTATAAGGCTACTGCAGTACTGAGAATGTTGAATATAGTACGGTTGTGTAACTTGCACTTACCTTAACTGTAGATGTTTGAATCCCCCCAGTGCTGCAGTAGCCGCATCCATCCCCCATTCCCCTTACATGTTGGAATATAAAGTTTTAGACTATTGTTATATCTTCAGGTCAGGATGCGTAAGATCTTTCTCTGTCTTTATGGGCAAGAAAGTCCTGTGGTTTTCTTCACTCTGACTTCTGATTTTCCTCCAGTGGGCTGACCAGTCAGAAGTAAGAGTGAAGGTGTGAGAAGGAACCAAAGCTTTGTGGAGCAGTACACTTGTATTTTTGGCAGTATACAACACATGCAGCACATCCCGCACATAATGGGGGGTGTGGTGGGCGTAGCCCCCACCCAGTACAGTTTAATATTGTCTAGTATTGTTTTATATTGAGCAGTCCCTATTAAAAGGGTAAGTTAGTAGTTTATAATCTGAGTAGGTGGGGGGGGCTACACACCCCCTGTTGTAGGGGGCTGTGCCCCCCCACTTTAATATTCTCACTCCAAGATCGCACTACAGTGGGGAAAAGGGCAGATACACTGTCAGTACTATTTTCGGCGATTTGGACCATATGACCCCATCCCCCTTGGATTCAGGGACAGACAAGCACAGACAAAAAAAAAAAAAAAAAGAGAGAAAGAAAAGGAAAAGCCAAAGATTAGAGGCAAACATAAGGATTCCGGTTCCAAAACATGTAGGTCATAAGATATTCTTGGTCTTGTGGCTCCTAAAGAGAATGCAGACATGTATTTCTTTGTCTCCAACCAAGTCTCCTATGTCAGCTGCGATGGCTTTGGAGCCAGTCATCATCCCAAGTAGGTCTCGTTAAACCAGGGGAATTTTCCTTGAGAGGGAACTTTCTTGATTCCCTTCTCAGTCTCCTTCACAGTCTTCCATATAATGCTTCATGTCCTTCAGGAGTGATTTGGAATTAGATTGGGATGACATGATGAGGGCTTTCCTCGAAGCCCAGATCAAAATGGACACTCTTCTATCCCCCCATTGCAAGAATGAAACAGACTGGTCAGTCAGCTCCCATTTTTGCTCTTTCCCAGTCCATGTTTAGAATCCAGTGGTTTTGGAACTGTCAGCTCACCCAAAATTTCTGTCTACAGCACCTGCTGGCCCTTTGGACGCAGCTGTGAGGACTTTGAATCAGGTTCACTTGACTCCGAGACCCTTTGAGCCAAGTGGATATTGGGACTCATGTCTCAGTGTTGGCACTTCAGCACCATCTTTGGATCCGTCCCAAATGTCTCTCTTCACATTGTCGGAGTCACTGGCCTTCAATGGTGTGGCCAGCATTCTATGGGGGTTCGTTGGATTTGGCAGCTGTAAGGTCAGCCTTTGAGGTTATGGGGAGTAAAAAAAAAAAAAAATAATAATAATAAAAAATATATAATTGCAATGGATTACAAAGTATTCAAAAGTAATCCAAGCAAGGCAGGCAGTCTGTTTCCAGTTGAAAATCCTTTATTAAGGATTTACTTAATAAAGGATTTTTGACTGGAAACAGACTGCCTGCCTTGCTTGGATTACTTTTGAATACTTAGTAATTTGTTACAATTATATATTTTTTATTTTTTCTGCTTTATTTATTTATTTATTTATTTATTTTTACTTAAGACAAGTTTAAGTTCACTACTTCTACTACTGTTGTCTGATCTGATTAATATGCAGTGATTATCTAAAATCTTAATAAATAATCTTAATAAAATCTTCCACACAGAGAAGTTTCTTACACTGTTTTTTTTTTCTGACGGACAACCTAACCATCCCAAAGGGCTGCCTAACTACTCCCCTATGGAGGCAGTCAAGGGTCATGTATCCTTGTACTCTCCTGCTTGAATGGCCATCACTCAGGATTCTTGAGTAAGAAAGATGATATCCAGAGGCTGTACAATTACTTTTTCAATAGCTCCTCCTGTACCATGTTGGCCGCTTCCTGGTGTGCCCCCTCTACATCAAAAAAGCAGCCAAAACAGAAGTTATCTTTCTCTTCTGGACAAAAGAACCATCCAAGAGGTCCCACTGGATCAGAAAGGATCAAGATTGTATTCAAAATGCTTTTTGGTTTGAAGAAAGAAAAGGACCTCAGGCTAATCTTGGACCTAAGTAAAGTCAACCAGTATGTGATGAAGACCCCCTTCAGAGTGGCCACAGTGCAATCAACTTTGCCTTTTTTTGCACTCAAATGACTCACAGCAAACCCCCGGGATGTCCAGAATGTGCATGGCAGTGATTGGAACTCACCCGAGGCTGCAAGATATTTGTGCGTTTCCACACCTGCATGACTGGCTCCTTTCTGCCACAACTAAAGAATCTCTGATCAAGACCAGGGACTAATTACTTTGACTCTGTTTGTCATGTAACATTTCTGCAAACTATAAAAAATCAAATCTGCAACCAGCACAAGCAATTCATTTCATAGGATGCCACTTGGACACAGTTTTGTTTTGCTTCCTTCAGAAAGAGCACAGATATTGAAGCAATTCAGTCCAAAACCACTTTTAGTTTGCATCTGCACTAGTAGTCATAGTTCTTCAAGTCCTAGAATTGATAGCTTTTTCCATGCTAATGGTACTTCTTGCTCAATTTCACAATGGCTACTCAGGACACAATGCTCGCAGGTAACAGATCATCCTTCTGCCTCTATAATAATTAACCATCTTTGCAGCGTTCAGCAACACTGGCAATTAATTTCCCCTTTAGCTCTCCTAGGAAGACCATTTGTGATGCCACTCTCCACAGCGGCGGTGACCATGAATGCCTCCTCCTTGGGGTGGAGTGGGACATTATCAGGGAAGGATGGTCCAAGGCATGTGGATACAAGACATTCACATCAATGTCCAGGAGATGAGAGCAGTCCTCTTTGCATTGCAAGAACTACAGGACTTCTTGCCCCCAGGGGTGATTTCTGTATGAACTGACAACATAATGCTACTTTGGTATGTTAACAAGCAGGGAGAAACCATGTCCTTCACCTTGTGCCAAGAAGTCATGAGAGTGTGGCAACTGGTGATCGCTTTGAATCTCTTCTTGATAGCAACACACTAATTGGGTAGACTGTCTGTCACATTAACATCGTAGCAGAACTATTATGTTTCCTCAAAAGTAGTCTCTCAATCCAGTGGTGGCATGTCAGATATTCCATTGCTTGGGCTGTCCTTGATCCTTGATACAATCATTTTACCTTCCCAAACAGCACCAAGTGCAGCATCTACTTCTCCCTGACCTCCCAAAAGGGCAGTCCTCAAGACATGCTGTAGTAGGACAGTGGTTATTCTGGCTTCTTTATGCATTCCCTCTTATTCCTCTAATGTTGAGATTCATACAGAAGGTAATCAAATGCAATGCCACAATAATCCTCATTGCCCCTTACTGGCCCTGGGAAATCTGGTTCTTCCTACTGAATCCTAACATCAGGGATCTCCCTGGCTATTGGATCCTATGAGGGATCTTTTTTCATCTTTCAGTTACTTTACCAGACTTATTCAACTCGAAGGTCACTATCTGGTTTCTGTATTTCCAGTGATGTCTGAAGACCATTCCTTGTGTCATCATTTGGTGCAGATTCTTTTTGCATCCAAAAAAGAGTATACCCGTAATGTATACCATAGCAATTGGAAACATTTTTTGGCTTGGGTATTCATTCAGGGAATAGACCCTTCTAATTTGTTTACTTTTCAAACCATCAAAGTACATTTGTCTGCAAACGCCAACTTTCACCAAGGTGTTAACTCCCACTCTTCAGATTTATACAGGCTTTGTGAACCCTTTTTGAAGGTAACCTTTCTGTGCCATCCTCCAAGCTGTTGAAAAACTTTATTTCTAGTAGCAATAACCGTGACCAGAAAAATTTCTGAGTTGCATGCTTTGTCTTCTCCTGCCTTACTTAGTGGTTCAGAAGAACAGAGTCTCATCATGCACACATTATTTCCTTCTCGTCAGGTTGTTATCTGAAACAAATTTGAAGCAGCCCATTACCCTGCCAGTCTTTTTTCCCAATCATTCAAACACGGTAGAATACATATTTCATACACTAAATGTTTGTAAACAGCTAAGTTTTTCAACTCCACAGAACTAAAACCATTAGAAAAGATTCTCAATTTGTTGTGTCCTTTGCAGCAAACAAAACTGGTTCCCATGTTTCGAAGATCAATTTATACAGATGGCTTTCTGTTTGCATTACCTGTGTTTATTCTGTTAACAACCTTTTCTTACCAGGTTGGCCTAAGACTCATTTTATAATTTTTGTGGCTTCTTCTGCAGCCTTCATCAGAAATTCTTCAACTGACAAAAATCTGTGCTAGTGCAACTTAGTCTACATTGTATACCTTTGCCCAGCAATACAAACTGGACATTATTGTGGGGTGTAGAGCTTCCTTTGGGCCACCGTCATCAGGGCTCTCCTGTCATGATTTCACTCAGGTACTCTGAAGCTGGGGATTCTGACTCATCAGTTTGATTGGACAAATGGGATGAATAGGATGCAGTAATTATATACTTAGCATAACATTGGATCCTTTCATCCACATCCATCCGCTATGACAACCGTTATTGCCCATTCCAAATTGTCAATTCTGAAGGTCCTGAAAGATCTTTAGAACTCTGTCTAGTGGTTTCCACATTATGCCAGTCCTTATCAGGCAACAGACTTGATCTCAGTTAGCTTCACCTACAGATGCAATATGTGAGGGAAAGAAATTAAAGGAGTTTGAGGCACCAGTCATATTGGGCAGATGTGGAAGAAAGGATCCAACATTATAATAAGTACATAACTACCATTTTTTCTGTTTCTTTCAAAATTTATTGCTAGGAGCAAGGACTGGTAATTTAGCAGTTGTCACTAAAAATTTTACTAGAAAAGTTTAATTTTTAGTCAGAGTTATGTTTTGGAGAATACCTCCAAAATTAGTATTTTTCATAAGGAAAAGTTTTACTTTTCTGTGAAAAATAGTAGCTAAGGGCAAGGGCTAATGGTGTTGCTGGTCGACACTAAAAACATTTTATCTCAAATCTTAAGTTTTCCTTCCCTTTTTTAAATATTGTTTGTGTTTTATCATTTTCCTCTTTAGGAAAGTTATTTTGAATCTAGGAGTTTTGTGTTTTAATGGACTGTCACAAGACTGTATCATACTTTTAAGTAGGAGCGCTGTTTTTTCTTGTTAGTTTAAAAGGTTGTTTAAAGTAACTGAAAAACATTTTTTCAGTGGAGAAATTGTTTATTTCATTTTTGGGGGGTTGTCAAAATCTGTGTTTTTCTGTGAAAATAGTGACATTTGAAGACTTGAAGTTTTTACCTTCATTTGCTGTTTGTTTTTCATGAGAAAGAAATACCATTTTTCGCTTGACCATGGAACAAACTTCTGGTCCCATGGACAGTCCTTCTTCCAGCCTCAAAAAAAAAAAAAATTATGCAAACAGCCTTTGCCACCACAACAGCCTAGCAATTTGCCTCAGCCGCAGGTGAGTGACTCTGCTGTGGCCATTTGTTGTACCTTAGACCACTCATATTTTACCCTGGAGCTCTCTGGTGTAGCACCAGCAGCCACTATGGACAGGGGGGGGTCCCTTCAGTGGGCAAAGCCGAGGCACTTTTGTCAGTCCTAGGAGAGGGAACAGTGAAGGCTTCCCTGTTGTGTCAGAATGCTGTGCACATCCATTGGAAAGCAGCTACTGCCATTAGTAACACAGTTGGCCCCATTTTCGTTGTCAGAAAGAAACAGAAAACTAAGCATGTGTCTACTATTCCTAAAATTTCCGTAGACAAGAGTAGTTTCTGGGTCTGGCACAGGGTTAATTCAGGCTATTGATTCTTCTTGTAAAGTAGTTTCTAGTAAAAGAAAGATGGATACCTCAGATAAAAGGACAGATACAGGATTTTCTTCTCAGATTTCTGATTCAGACACAGAGGAGAGCTCAGTTTCTGATTCTCCCTATGGATGTTTCTCTTACTCTGAAACTACTGTAGAACACTGAGGTTTTTCAGCCTCTCAGAAAATACTGAGTTGTTAAACAAGGAATTTCCAGAACCTACACCTCTTATGTCTGCTTTAGCGTATGTGTGTTATACTGCCTGCAAATTTCCTGATAGTCAGAAGGCAGATAGGCTGTATAAAGTTCCTCAGTCTTTTAAGTTTTTGTACACTATTCCCAAACCTGCCCCATAGCTATAACTTTAGTCCATCCTACTGCTGCAAGACACTTAGTTAATTCCAAACATACTCTTTCTGATAAAGATGGGAAAATTATTGATAAGTATGGGAAACGTGTATACTTCTGCAACTTTGATTTTCAGAATTTTGAAGGCTGCTATGTTAAAGTTTGTTCTGACTAAATTTGAAAGTATGAGGAAGTTTTTTTTGTGGGAGGAAAAATCTGCTTTAAATTATTCATTTTTTTCCATTGCAGAGGTCACTACTCATTGTTTACAGTGTGCATATAGCTGTGCTGATACTTCTTCTATTGCTATGGACACTGATACTGTTTTGAGGAGGTTTGCACGACTGCATTCTCAGAACCTCCCTGATGATGTTATAAATGGGATTTTAAATTTTCCTTTCAATAGAGTTTTAGTTTTTTTGTGCTTTGCTGCAGAGATGATCAAAACGTGGGATAAAAGTGTAAGCTGATTCAGAGAACCTCTTAAGATTTTTCAGCCTTCCTTTTCCATATGTTCTAAGGGATTCTTTAACTCATCCTCTTTTGACAATAAGGTGAATAAGCAGTCTCAACATAATACAGGGAAACAGATGTAAAAAGAAGTGACAAGGGGGTTCCAAAAAGAAGCCTTGACTCTCCCAAAACTAAGGACAGTCCAGCAAGTCTGAATGACTCTTTAAGAGACCTTGTGACTCCCTCCCACCCTGGCCACTTTTTTTATTTCAGAAGGTCTGAATCTCCATTGTTTTCATTGGCAACAGTTAGTTTCAGACAAACGAGTTATGAAGATCATTCATCAAGGTTACATGTAGGAGGAAGTTCCTCCTTTACAAGAGGTCATTCCACATCCTCCAGATCAGATTATTTTTGTTTCCACCAGTTCATCATCACATGCTGCACCAAGGAATGATAGAACCAGTTTTTCCTTTACAGGTGCAGAAGGGTTTTTATTCAAAGATGTTCTTAGTGCCACAGAAAGAAAATGCTTGGAGACCAGTTCTGGATTTTTCCTTCCTAAACCTGTTTGTGATACTGCCCAAAATTCAGAATGTCACTTCGCAACCTGTTACCTCTTCTTCCTCTTTCAAGTGTCCTGTTTAAACAAGACATAAAAAGAAGCTTATCATCACATTCCTCTTCACCCAGACTTCAGTCATTTCTTAATGTTTTGTGTGTCTGGATCACATTATCTGTTCTGTGCCTTACTCTTTGGACTATCCACTGCACCAAGAGTGTTCACAAAGTGTCTAGCTGCAGTTTTAGCTCATTGTAGGCTACAGGATATCCACATTTTCCATATTTAAATGATTTACTTATCTTTCCAGAGTCTTTTTCAAAGTGTCATGAATCTCCTCTTAGGTGAGATATCTCTTACACAAGCTAGGATTCTAAGAGAACATTCAAAAGTCTTTCTTGACTCATTCACACAGGATTGTGTTCCTGGGATGTCAACTAAACACCTCATTTCAAAGAGCTTTTCTTCCACAGGAAAAAAAAATCTATATCTAAGCCTATTTCTCTTTTCCAGTTAAACTTTGGTCACTGCAAGGGAATACCTCAGGATGTCTTCTAGGATTCTTATGATACCCCTGGCAATATTCCAAATGAGAAAGATATAGTGGTATCTTGAAGTCTCTTTAGCCTCAGCACCAACACCCCTGGTATTTTCAAATCACAGTGCTGGGGTTTGTCAAAAATTACTTGGTGGAGACAACAGATATCCTTAAAGCCAGGTCTCTCTGTCTCCCTCCATGTTCCAGAGTAATCAGTCACTGCAGATGCCTCAGACTTTGGTTGGTGTGCATTTTCAGGAGGGATAAAAGTGCAGGGAGTGGGGGGACATCAAGAACAGAAGAAATCACATGCATATCAAAGAGATGTTTGCTCTGATCAAGGTACTCAACTCTCTGAATCATCTTTGGACCCCAGGATCTCTTCAAGTTGTTACAGACAGTACATCAGTCAAGTGGTACATCAGGGAGCAGTGAGGGGGAGGGGACCAGGTCATACCCCCTTTGCAGACTAGCCATGTCAGCTTCACAGCACAGTCTCATTATGCAGGCATCCTGCTTTCCATCAGAGTAAAACTATGTGGCAGGTAAGCTGTGCAGGATCAGGGCAGACCTTCATGACTGGAAAGTAGATTGTGGGTCTTCTAAGATTTGATCCATATGTGGGGAGTTCCTCAAGTAGACCTCTTTATCTCCTGTCTGAACAATGAACTGGCAAGATTCTGTTCCAGGACTCCATGCCAGGAGGCCTGGAAGACAGATGCCTTTTGTTTTCCTTAGTCAGGAATGTTCTTGTAAGCTTTTCCATCCTCTTCACTAATATCCAGGGTATTACTGAAGATTCAGAAGGAATCCCCCAAGATCATTGTGGTGACTCCCTTCTGGCTGAGGCAACAGTGGTTATCCCTTCTTCTGGAAATGTTCAGGGGCAATTACCACAAGCTCCCTCACAGACTGGATGTACTCACACAAGTACAGGGGTGTTTTATATACCTTGACATCAATCGACTTTAGCTGACTGCCTTGATGATAGGGCATTCATTTTTTTTATGCACCTCTTTACTGAGAGCGTGCAACAGGTAGTACTGGAGGCATGGAAGCCTTCTACTAGAAAGTCATATATTAGTCAATGGAATGGGTTTTCTAGTTGGTGCCAATAACATAACCAGAACCCATTCAGCACTAATTGTTCTCTGTTTTTTCAATATTTGTGTGAGTTACTGTCTTGTTGCTTTTCTTATTCCTTTATTAAGGTTCATTTATCAGCCTTTCCAACATGTCTGCCTGTGGATCCTCCTCTTTCAAGGCAGTTATATGTCAAAATGTTCTTGAAAGGGGTTTTGTCCAAGAGGAATCCAAGTAAACCAGTGGCCCCTCCTTGAGGTCTTAATTTTGTGTTGGAGAGCCTAACACTTGCTCCCTTTTAACCAGCTAATCTGGCTGACTTGAGGTTCTTAGCATAGAAACAGTTTTATTGACTGCTGTGACCTCTGCAACAAGGGTATCTGAGTTGCAGGCTCTTATGGTTAGTCAGCCCGACCTCATTTTCCACAAAGACAAGGTTTCTTTGAGAACTAATCCTTCTTTTGTGCCTGAAATGATATCTAAGTTTACTTTAATTCGAACTGTCCATCTCCTCATTTTCTTTCCTGGACCTAAAATGATGGTGAAAGGATACTCCATACCTTGGATGTCCACAGACACCTCAGGTAGTATCTTGACAGAACTAAAGCTTTCAGATCATCGGATCAATTGTTCATTTCTTGTGAAGGTAAGGAGAAGAGACAATTGGTGTCAAAACAGACTCAAGACTATTTCCAAATAGTTGTCTAAGGCTATTACCTTTTGTTATACTCACCATTACAAAGCTATTCCAGGCAGGATCAAGGACCACTCTACAAGGACCTTGGCTTCTTCTATAGCTTTTTGGAAAGGGTTGGATTCTAGAAGTATTCTAGTAGCTGATACTTGGTCCTCTGCTTGTACTTTTACAAAGCACTATAAACTGAGTTATTTCTCTAGTTCTAGATCATGCTTTGCTAGGACCATTCTCCAGGGGTCATGGACCCTTTTCCTTCCACCTCCCAAATGTAGTTAGCTATGGTGATCAACCCATATAGCTAAGGCTACTGCAGCAGCGAGCAATATGAAGCACATAGTACAGTTGTATAAGTTGAAACCATAACAGTAGATGTTCGAATGATCACTGCTGCAGTTGATGCTCCCTCCCTCCAACCCCTTGTTATTTTGGTGTGTTTTTTCATGCCAGGGTGTGAATATTTATATTTTGTTATTCCTAGCCTTACCCTTTCTGTACTGACAGGATAACTCTGAAGGCCTTTGCATCCAAACTTGTCTTTTAGTCAGTGCAGCTCACGCTGCTTGACAGTTTGGGTGCATGGAAGGTGCTGTGAAGCTTTGTAAGCTATCTGTCCGTTATATCCTTGGCAGCTAAGGCTACTGCAGCGATCATTTGAACATCTGTTGTTTTGGTAAATTCAACTTACACTACTGTACTTTTTTTCTGAGTTTCTGTAGCCAAAGCCATGCATCTACAAGGTGGGGGGGTGTCTCTGGATTCTGTTGTACATGGCATCAGTGATTCGCATGCTTACCCTGGCCAGTCTACACATTTGAGGAAAATACAGTGGTATCTTTAATTTATCTGGGCTCAGTATCTACACCAGTTCTCCAGTACTGGAATTTGTAAAGAGGGAGATTGGATGGTGGGTGGACCAGATAGCTTGCAGTACAAGTCTTCCATTCTCCCTTCCAGACCTCTGTCTAGTCAGTCACTACTGACATTTCAGACCTGGTCTAAGGATCAGTGCCCAAATAGATTAAAGTACAAGTTTTGTAGTCCGCTGTCTAGTCAGTCACCATAGACATTTCAGACCTGGTCTAAGGAGCAGTGCCCAAACAGATTAAAGTACAAGTTTTGTAGGATCCTTTTGACAAAGAGAAGCACATAAATATCAGAGATATTTGGCAGTTAATGCTTGGAAGGCCTTGAATCATCTTATTTCTAGTTATGTGGTACATAAACAGAGGTGTACCAGATCTTAATCCCTCCCCTCCACTTTGCAGACTTGCTATGATTTCCTGGGAGGTAGCAGCTGAGCTCATTTTGCCTCTTCAAGCTTCATGCATTTTTTTAGAACAAAACTTGGTTGCAGACAAGCTCAGCAGGATCAGCTAAACTCCAGAAATAGAAAGCTCATCCTGGGGCCTTCCAAGAATTAATCCAGCTGTGGGGAACACCTCAAGTAGATCTCTTTGCTTCTCTTCAGAACAGACAAATAAAGAAATTCTGCTATAGGGCTCCTTGCAAACACACCTTAAAGACATATGCTTTCTCATTCCTATGGAAGGGAATGTTCCTATATGCTTTTCCACACTTTCCACTGGTATTCAGGGTTCTTCTAAAGATCCAGAACGACTCTGTAAAAGTTGTGTTGATGACTTCCTTTTGACCAAGGCAACAATGGTTCTTCCTTCTTTTCAGTTTGGCCAAGGAGAGTTACCAGAAGCATCCCCACAAACTGGATTTACTCACACAAGACAGAGGGAGTTTGTTACAGTCCAGTCTAGAAACGTTTCTACTAACTTCCTGGATGACAGATTTTTGGTGCCTTAAGTGCACATTTTTTTCTGAGATCTTACAGGAGGTGCTAAAAGGGGTGAGAAAATCTGCTACTTGAAAATCATATATGTGTAAGTGGAAAATATTTTATAGTTGCTGCCAGTCAAAGATCCAAGATGGTCTTTGGGCCAGGTTGCCTCCGTTTCTTAATTATTTTGTTGAGTTATATATATTCCTCTATCAAGGTATATTTTTCATCCATTTCTACTTGTCTGCCCTTGAATCCTCCCTTCTAGTAGAGCTTCTTTTTGAAAGGGGTGTTGCATTTTAGTACATCTAGGAAACAGATGAGGCCTCCTTGTTATCTAAATTTTGTGCTAGAGAAACTTACTCTGTTTTCATTTAAACCAGCTCATGAGGCTGAATTGAGGTCCTTAAATTGAATGGCTGTTTCATTTGTTACTCTGACATTTGATAAGAGAGTGTCTGAGTTACAAGCTTTTATGGTGAGTCAATCATACCTTGTTTTCCATAGGGATAGGGTTTATTTGAGAACAAATCCTACTTTTATGTATAAAGTGGTGTCAGAGTTTACTTTAAGCCACACTCTTAAACTCACAGTTTTCTTTAATGAACCAAGGAACAATAGGTAAAAGCTCTTTCACACCATAGATGTCCACAGGCAAAACCTATGTGGATAAAACGTGAACCCTCGGGAAAGCCGATCAGTTGTTGGCATCCTATGAAGACAAATGGAAAGGACAGCCACTTTCAAAACAGCCCTTTTCACAGTGGCTGTCTCATGCTATTGCCTTTTATTAAACTCGCCATAATAAGCCACTTACAGGGCAGGGGCCAGCCCATTTTACAAGGGCTTTGGCTTCCTTGGTGGCTTTCAGGATTAGGCTGAAAAATTTAGAAGTACTAAAGACAGCAACATGGTCCTCTGCACAAATTTCTACAAAGCACTACAAACTGGATTCCTTCACCAGTGCCAGAACACGCTTAGCTGGGACCATTCTCCAGGATATCCTGCAGTCTTTCTGTATTGGCCTCCTCCCTGTTTGTACCTTTCTTCCATATGCTATGTTAATCTACTCATATAGCTTAGGCTACTGCAACAATGATCTATGTTTGAGTATAGTACAGTTGTATAAGTGAAACTCACCGTAACAGTAGAAGTTCCCTCTACTCCCTCCAGCCCCCCTTTCTTGATGGTAGTTATTGGTGTTGCCATGATGTGGATTTGTTTACCCTTTTTGTGTATAGTTACTGACTGGTTTGTTTCCCAGCGTGGTTCTTTGGGCTCTTACTTGCTTCCTGGGTAAAAATAAAATGCTCTGAAGCTTTTCATGTACCATCTGTTTTTGTAGGGAGTTCAAGCACCTGACACAGCATGTAAAAGATGCCCTTAGCTTTGGAAGTCTGGCCGGTTGCAGTGGGGATAGGAACCGTACAGCTTAGGTTACTACAACAGTGATCTGTTACAGCATCTACTGCTTTGATAAGTTTCACTTACAGAACTGTACTTTATACATGTAGAATGCTGGGTCTTGTCCCTCTTCTAAGTCATAGGTGTAATACTTTTAAGAAGTACAAAAAAATTCTAAGCCACACTGTGTGTAACAAATTCTATTATTTTTTGTGAACATTCTCTTGTAAAGTTTTCTTCCAGTGACAGTCCTGCCCCATGACTTTCAACCCCTGCTGTTAAGAACGGTAGATAATATTATTTTCTAAAGATTGTTATTAATTTGCAATGTGTTGAAAATTTCTTGGCAGGTTATGGTTCTGCCTGGAATCTTGCAGTGATATAAGACACATTGCTGATGATACATTTAGTAAAATCTGGCAGTTACATAATGTAATATTTAGACAGATTATTATAAAAAGAAGTGGACGGAAAGTGACAATTTCATGTTCTGGTGGCGAGATATCAATTGCTTTTCTGTCACTGTTCAAAATTAGCTTGAAAGGATTATCTGGAAATTAAAAAAAAAAAAAACAAAACAAAAAAAAAAAAAAAACAAATGGCTAGTTCTGAGTATCTCAAGAATTTTTTTGAATTGCAGGTCATATTACAGGAGACTTATCTAAAAATATAAAATATAAAAGGATGTTATTTGAGTATTAAATGAAAAAGAAATAACTAGTTTTAAGTATTTATGAATACTTGTTTGATTCATATTTCAGGTTTATGTAGAACATATTATTAAAATACACAGTTTTACACAACATCCATGTAGAATACATGTTCATTTTATGAAAAACACTGAGAAGTAATATTGATTTACAAGGGAGTTTATCAGCTAAATTTCCCATTCTAGTAAAGACCATTTTTAGATACATTTAAAATAGTGATGTCATTTGTAAGATGCCTCTTGTTTTGCACACAGTAAATATTATTTTCTTTATATTCTAGCTCCCCTGTATTACATTTGCCACTTATAGTTTTGGATCTAATGCACTAACTATAATTTGTTTTCAGAATAAATAGAGAAGGTGTCACTCATAATAAGCAGCATATATGACTTAATCTGTGCCTTATGAACAGCTGTTATGGAAAGCAAAAAGCCTTTTCAAATGGAGTATATTTCTAGCACAATTAGTATAGTTCTCAGGTTAATACTTTTAAAGTAATTTGATACAGTACAAACTAGTCTAATATATTTTGAATTCATTGTATGCGGTATAAACTGCTTTATACTTAGAAATTCTCATCCATTGTCAATTTTGACTTAGTTCCACATTTTGCTGCTACTCACATATTAAATAAATTAGTAAAATAAACTGATAATGTAGCACCTGTCACTAGAGGGGACTGAAAACATAAAATAAAAAGTCAGCTCCTTATATGAAACAAATTAATAAACTGAGTGTCTCTCATGTATCAGAAATCTTGGAGACAACTTTACCCACAGCAAGCAAAAGCATCTTACATTTAGAGTAAAATGAGCCTTCCTTTAGGGCTCATGTTATTTTCATTCTGTGCTGACAAAATGTGGACCACACTGAGGAATTTATTCAGAAATTAGCTAGTGGTATGTCCAAGTGATTTTTGCAAATCATGCTGTTTAAATTTGGATCGTCTCATATTTCATGTTAATTGTGTTACCTATTTTATTGTTTGCTGCCAGTAATGTATCCCTTAGCAGTTATTCTTGTTCCCTTGTTTATTCCTTTGCATTTATAAAACTGCTGAGACATCATGTGACATGTGGGTGGAAATATGCACAAGCAAGGGACGGGTGTAGGATGCCCTGATGTGTCACATGTGCTCAAGTCCACCACTAGTGGTGGGGTTAGAGCCTCAGTAGAAGTGCCTTAATTTATGAGATGCCAGTAAAGTTACAAACCGTCTCTATGTCTGCTTGGATGGTGACCTCTGTGGTCATCTCTAGCCCCTGTGCTGGGGATACCCAGTAAAGAGGAAGGATTGGACTCAAGATTATGAGTGACTAAGTGGATTAAAAGGCATTACTTTGTTGTAACAATTAGGTGTCATCAGGATACACTACTTATATTTACAGTGCTCTAGTCAAAGAGCATTAGGAGAAACCAGTCTTTTCTGTTGAATACTCTTCTGTATTATAGGCATGGTTAGTAAGTAAGCAGTTCCAAGTTTAGCATGATGTTTTGAATGTTTTAAAGTGCCACACATGCTTGGCAGCATTTTAACAAAATCTTTTATGAGACTTTGTTCAAGATCATAACATGACAGTTCATAATACAAAACTGTATGAGCAGAGATGTGAGTAATGAACATGCATTTTATCCATCTTAGGATTTATCCGTATATTTTTATATTTGGTCAGTTAACCCAAAAATAACTTAAGGTAAAGTCCCTATAAACAGTTCTAAGAGTTGCTCACCATATTTACTTACTAAGAGTTTTACTTTACTTTACTGATTCAAAGCCACGAGTCATGGAATAGCAAACAGCATTTGCTTAATCCAGAGAGCATTGGCTCAAACTACATTTAAATAATTTTTTTTCTGCATATTGCAGACTGGATCCTTTCTACTATTATATTCTAACTCTGAGGCTGCATTACCTCTGGGAAGAGAGAATGTATATATTCCTTTTTCCCATTGTATTGTGGTCTCAAAGTTAGAGCACAGTAGTAGAGGCTAAAAAGGATATATGTTTGTGTAAGTTGGGGTGTATTTCTGTTGGACCTATATTGAAATAAAAAAATATAACTGTTAGGGGAGTGGAAGAAGATGGATGCACACTGATCAACAGCTTAATTTCAGTTCTCCCAGTGTGAAAAAGAAACTAAAACACAAGGGGCAGGAACTGTGTCACTTTTAGTAAATTCTGTTACTGGCTAGTAAGTTCACTGCCTGGATGCCAGCAAAGAAGAAACAAGAGAACCTGAAAGAAAATCAACTAGAAAAGATGAAGAGAAAACACTGACTGGGAAGAATCCTGCAGCTCTTCATCAAAATACATTTCCGGTTCCAGTTTTGGAACAAAACATGGCTTGTAGTAATCTAAAGGGAAAAAAAATAAGTGAAATGCACTGAAAGCTGACTAAAATAAGGAAACCGCTGAAGGACTGTATCAATTCAAATAACAAAAGTCTGGAAAAAATTGAAGATGCTTTAAACAGATATTTGGATGAGCTAATAAAACTGCAAAAATCAGAGGTCAAAATGTAGAAAAGGTTAGCTGAGTATGACTGCTCAAGAAGAGATGTTTCAAGACATGGTAGAATTAGAGGACAGAGTACATAGGGGAAATACAAAATTTTCTGCTGTGCCAGAAGAACAAGAAGGAATAGATAGTATTACTTTTATGAAGCCACAAATAAGTAATCAGACTGGTATTCCAGAGCAGAAACTGTGTGTATGCTCCAAATCTGACTGTGAAAAAGCAGCCAAGACCTGTATTAGTAAAGATGCAAACTTACCATCAGTAAGAGTGGATCCTGACAAAAAGTATGGCACAAGGGCAACATTGGAGACAGTAGAGTGTTTGTGGAAAATGATTATTCATTGTACACTAGGCAGAACAGAAACAAATGTAATCCAGGAATCAGGGAATGTCTAGAAGCAGGTGTGAGATTCAAGCTGCTGTATCCAGCTGTCTGCAAGATATTTTTTTTCCTTGAGAATCAAAGTCATTTTTTGATGCAGAACAGGCTAAGGAGAAAATATAAAAGTTTGTTCAACAAAAAGTGATCTGTCAAACAGAAGGGGACTCTTGTTTCCCATTCCTGTGATAATAAAGCACATGGAGAGACTTTGCCAGTGAAACCTTTTCCACTTTTCTAAAGGAAAATACTTGAGAGACAGAGAAAAGCACAGGAGTTGACCAAAAAATCAAGAGTACCTTGGAAGTGAACCAGAAGCTGGAGTTGGGAGATGAAGATGAACATGAAGAAGACCAGCAATACAGACATTAGTGAATAAATGTGAGACTGCAGAGCATCAGTCACATTTGTGAAGTATGGCTGTATATGAAAAGGGAAAAAGAGTGGACTTTTATTGACTTTGTTAAACTTGTGGAGAACTGATGCCTCACTTTGTGTCATTAATGTTTTAAAGAACACTGAAGGGAGAGGAATAAAAAGAAAGAGCAATTTTAAGTAAATCAATTTTTGTTCTTAACAGTATTTCTTTGAAACTTTTCACTATATCAATTGCATGTTTTAAAGTAAAGTTGTTCTTGTATGTGATAAAGTTACTAAAGCAAACAGATGCCTTGATTTCTTCTCTTTCTTTCTTTTTTTGGTATAAGGAAATGTAGGCATTACAGCACAAAAAGAGAAGAAAAGCTAGAGAAAAGCACATGTAAGTTAATAGGCTGTAATCTTGGGTTGTTGAGGAGGGGGCTGAGGTGCAAAAGTGCATATATGTTAATATATGTAGAGCTGATATGTTTTCTCTTACTTTTGCATGCAAGAATATCTGGATTAAGACCCTTGCCTAAATCTAATAAATGTTAAGTGGAAGCTAGTAATTATGAGAACACAGAATATAATGAAAAGTTTTCCTATAGCAATAAATATTTTAGCTTGTCTTTCAGGCTGCAGCAGAGGACTACATTTTTTGTCTCTTACGTTTCCATGTTGACAAGCTGATAATAGACCAATAAAATCCAGAACACTGGTTTCTTCAAGGCTAAAAGTTAATGTTTTCTGAAAGCATGCAAGTTGTTTTCACATCATGGTAAGAAATACAGATATAAAAAGGATCAGAAACCAATTAGCGTAAGTAGAAGCACAGACAATAACATGCATCTTAGCACAGATAACCTCAATTAAGGTTAATTAAGACCTGTATTAGCAGAAGTCTTTAGAGACAAATGTTCCTATTAGGGTTAAACTTCATTATTTGAAGATGTACAGAGTTGTGTGTGTTGTTTGTATTAAGTTAATAAGTTATGGGGTGAGTTTTTTATTTGAGGGTTTTTTATATTGTAAAATGTGACATAGGATCCAATATTCATGATAAGCAAAACTGTATAAAGGATTAACCTGCCAAACACTAGTGGGTGCATGTATCATAAAAGCTAGAAACAGACATTTAAAAAGCTGCCAGATGTAATAGGTGGGAATAATGAGTTTTCACCATAATGGCAAACTTTATTTGTGAATTTGTTAAAGAAAGGATTTCAGGATGGATATTCCGTAGAATAACAGGCACAAAGGAAAAGAAGATTACTTATATTAATTGCTAGAAGGGCTCCAATAGTGATATAAGAAGGAAAAAAGATAATAATGGCAGACTTGTGGTAGTAAGGGTTTACTGGCAAGGGATGAGGATTACGCCGGCATGTATTTATATTTCAAACAGTCACAAAGTGAACCAATGATAAAGTGGAACCAACAGCAAAAGCATAAAAGTCCAAAAACAAAAGAAGGTTCCACAGCGTTGCACCAATGTACTTTTAATAAAAAAACAAAGCTTTCAGGCATAAGTCCTTCTCCAGTGTTAATAAAATTCCTATACAGATAACATATCCTTTATACATAAAAATCAATATATTCTATAACTTTATTTACATTGATGAGAATTACTACTGCCGCTCAGCCTTTTGTATGCATCTATGTTATATTAAGTGTAAGTTATACAATATATCTGTTCTTTTTGGACAAAGAAACTTTTTGGGCTATATAATATTTTATTTATATAGATATATACGTATGTATTATACATACATATATCTTTACATATATTTTGGGTTATTTATAAAATAATATATATGTAAGTGAATTAATTGTACATGTCTGTTTTTAATTTGGTAGCAATACATACATTCTTATGAATCACTGAATAGGATACTGTATATTCCTTTAAGATCCTTCAGTGAAAAAGTTGACTAATTGCTGTTCTTAATGGCTTGATTAAGTTTTATTTATGATAGGTAGGCTGTGTCATGTGATGACTGATTTTTATATATAAAGGATATGTTATCTGTATAGGAATTTTATTAAGACTGAAGAAGGACATATGTCTGAAAGTTTTGTTTTTTTATTAAAAGTACATTGGTGCAACGTTGTGGAACCTTCTTTTGTTTTTGGATTTTTATGTATTTATATTTCACCTAAAACTGCTATTATGGAGCTTAAAAAATTTTTGAAGAAATAATCAGCTGTCAGCAGCGTATATTAATTTATAGGTGGGGACTGAAATTAGATTTGCAACAATGAAGATGTATCTGTGGGGAAAATATAACAATCGAGGGCAGATTTCTGAAGAAATTTTATGAAAATGTTTGCTATCCAAGATGTGAATTCAATAGTTGGAACTCAGAGAGAATTTACATATTATTCCCGAAGGTACAATAACAGGGCTAGAGTAGACGGAAATTATATTTCCAGGAACATGTGCATTTAATTTAGAACTTTGACACACATCATCCAATAGCTATTTCAGATCATGCACCAATAATTACCAAGATTAAAATGCAGGGTAATGAAGTACAAATGAGACACTGATACTTCCCTACCTACCTGATAAAAAGGGAGGAGTTTAAGGAATGGGTAGTAGAAATTATATGCATGTTATCAGGGAAGATAGAAAGTACTACAGAAGTTATAGCTAGTGAATGGGATAGAATGAAAATGGAGTTTAAAAATAGGGTAGAAATAAAAGAAAAAGATATCTGGTTAAGAAGTAACAAGAATTGCGTAGAGAAGTTAACGAAGATTGAAGTATTACAGAATAAAGGGAATCTCATAGAGCAAGAAGAGGTGCAGTTGCAGAGTGCTAAGGAGAAAATAAGGGAATACCTGGATAATATGCGTGAGTTTAGAAAGATTGCCATTAAACAACTGTTTTTTGATAATAACTCCAGAGCACAATGACTTAGGCAACAAAAGTAGAAAGGGTTGTTGTCAGACTTAGGGAGCCTATAACAAGAAAAATAACCAGAGATCCTGTAGAGATATTATTAGAGATAGTTCAGAAATGTTATGGAAATTTGTATAAAGCACAGAAATGGAGAAATCAAGAAAAAGTACAAACGGAAATTTTATGGAAGACTTAAATATGCCAAGGTTAGAGGTAGATAAGGCTCAACAATTAAGATATGAGGGGATAAGATAAAAATGTGATGCATCTCCAATCTACTAGAAATTCTCCAGGACTAGATGGTATTCCGGTGAAAGTTTGGAAGCTAGGAGGGAAGAAAGTCATAAAGATCTGGAAGGTATTGTTTAACAGTAATTTAAAAGGAGGGGAGGCACCAACAGCCTGGAAAATGCTCTGGAGGCTATAATACCTCAAAATGGTAAAGACCCATCAGGTCCGACTTCATATAAGCCCATTTCAGTATTAAACCATGATTATAAAGTATTTATGTCCATAATGGCTAAAAGAATGCCAAAGTCAATGCCAAAATTAATAGATATGGATCAGCGTGGTTTTGTAGAGCAGAGGGAAATGTTTGACAACATTAACAGAACAATGATGATCGAGAGGAAAGCACAATGTAAGGCTGTATCCCTGTTGTTGGTGGGTCATGATACAAAGAAAGCATTCGACAGAGCAAACTGCGATTTTATTAATTGGGCAATGGAAGCCTTTGCATTTCCTGATACACTAACATTACCTGGATGTTAAGGTACCTGGAGCTGTTATCCTGAGGAGGGGTGCTGTGAACTGTTTTCCTATTTGGAAAGTGAACTGTGCTAAAGCGGCTGATATTGATTGGCTGAAAATGGTCACATGATCGACACCAGCAGATATATATTCATCTGCAAAAAAGAGGAGTCTTTGAATTTTGTTGTGATGAAGTCCCTTACAAAACAAGGGATGAAAGCATTATTTTGAGGAAAAGTACTTAACATTCCAAGTCACTAAATAAAGATGTTTACATTTTTATCTGGGTAGTGGTTCCACAGCATGTATGCTACTGAAACCATCATTTTTCATTTGATTATTGTTTTTTGGCATAGTGGTAGAGTGTTGCTTGTTTTTTATCTTAGAGTTACACAGTTAAGGCAATTCAAAGTGGAAAGGGATGATGGTGAAACAGGAGGTTAATTCAAGAAATACGGAAAGAGTGGAATTTTAGACACAGATCCTTAAGGAGAATAACAACAGTCATACAGACTATTAACATTCTTTAATATTAATTTTTAATATTAATATTAAACTCATAAAGAAGCACAGAGTATATTAAGAACTAAGCCAACACTGGAAGGGAGAAAGGAGATTCTACTGATAGGGATGACTACAATTAGGGGTACAGTGAAAATGGGTTGGAATTTACTGGAGGAAGCTGGCAAAGGAACCAAGATACTGGGAACAAATAATTAGAGAGAGAAATGTAATAGAATGGGAAGAGAAAAATATTACTCTCATGGGTGGTTAAATGTGACATTACAGGGTGGTATATTTCATTCCTCACACTTCCACAAAGTTAACATGTGGATCTTTATTTAGTGCTAATTTCTTACTGGTTTTTAATAACAAAACCTCAGATATACAAACACACACACACACACACACACACACACACACACACACACACACACACACGCACACGCACACACACGCACACGCACACACACACACACACACAAAACAAATGTATATTACATGGAAGCTCATGTGTTCTGATATTTTTGCGGGTAAAAGGCATGTGCAAGGTTATGCACCACTGATCATAAATGCACTTAGGTATGTATACACACACACACACACACACACACACACACACACACACACACACACACACACACACACACACACACACACACACAACCACACATACATGGACTGTTATCTCCACCCCCATATATTGGAAAAACAGCCTATGATTCATGCAGATGTCTTTAAGTTTGGTTTCATATAGCATTTTTAATGCTAAACATTTTGTAAAGAAAATGTAAAATACTTCTATGGGTTAATGTTTCTCAGTGACACATAGAATTTAATTGTAAAAATGCATTTACGCAAGGCTATTGAGTTAATGCTAACAGAAATTCAGGCATATTCAAATATAATTTGCTGACAAACATCTGCAGTGTGTAAAAATGTAGTTTATAAATAACAGTAACAAAATATTTTGTCTGTTTTGGAAGATGCAATAGAGAAGAATGAGAAGTATTTTGCATGTCTAAATGTGCCCATTAGAGTTGCAAAGTCATAACTAATTTTGATCTATTGCATTTCCAAATGGGATAAAACAGAGTAATCAGATGTTATTTTCACAAACTGCATTTGTTGATAAAAAAATAATCAACAAGTGGGTTACATGTTTTATGCTGGCTTTCTAGTACAATACTCTAGTTAAGCAGAGAATAGTTTACAAGCTTTGCAATGTTAGAATATTAAATTATGCCACTTAGTGTGGTCACAGACCAAATTGTTCAAAATAACATTGATGCCAAGAGGAAAGGAAATGTGCAAATGTAAATTCTTTGGCAAAAGTTGTTCTGATTAAATTCACATTTTTTCTTAATGTCAAAAGGTAAACATCCGAAATGAACTTAAATCAGCAGTAAATTTATGAATCAGCATTACAAGAGGACAAGTTTGTTCTTATAAATATATGGTATTAAAAACAGTTATTTTCAATTATGCTTTCGCAGGGTGGTAACATGAAGACAGAGGTAGGTGAGTTTCCTGAAAATAATATTTTGTATTGACCATAAAATATACCTCACTGACTTCTGGATGGAGTGAAATGTAGTCATGGTTTAACACATAATGCAGAGAACAGGATGGAAAGGTCAGCACAGTTTTAAATTCTAGCCACAGTTACATTTATCAGTAATAACTTAGGAAAAATAGAGGGTTGTAAGAGGAAAATAATTCTGTTTCTGTTATTTATTAGCTAGAGTTAAATTCTAGACAGATAAACGAGATTAAGCTGTTAAATGGCTGAAAAGTTTAAAGCTCCAAAGTTTTTTTATGTTTACAGTGAAAACCATATAAACATTAGTTATATAAATCAGAAGATTCTAGGTTCAATTCCTGGCTAATTCTGACACATAAAAAGTAAGTGTGTGGTATTGTATAGCAAGTTCCAGTAAAAGTGTTTGTTTTCTGCCAGAAAACCACAAATAAATAATGTTCTTCATCTCACATTGCTGCAGTCCTTACATATGGGTAGTCCGCTGTCCTCGGTCGGCCCGAATACCAAAGTATTAGGCTGACGTCGGTCAAGGCGCTTAAAACTGACATCAGGACGTCAGGGTACAAAAGCGCATGACCGACGTCATTTCCTCAGTCTTTTTTGCCGCATGGTCTGATGCAGAAGCAGCGTTGCAAGTGCCGTTCGGCGTTCTGAAATTTTTCGAATTTGGAGTTTCAGACCGAATCCAAGTTGGCTAAGTACCCCGTTGGGGAATATTTTGGTTTTTTCTTGCCTCAGTGTTTTACCGGATGTCAGAAAAAGTGAATAACTGTATTTCTTGTGGGAAACAGATACCGCATAGGGATTATCATTCTTTGTGTATTCCTTGTTTGGGGCCTGAGCACGACGTTGTTGGGTGTCGCTTTGTGCTAGGTTCAATAAACGCACTATTAAGCGAAGGTTAGATTGTGCTAGGCTGGTCTTTGGGAAGCGGTGCAATTATAATATGCCGTCGGATTCTCCGCGCCCGCTTCTGCGAAGAAGCGCAAAGACAAAGCAGTTAAACCCAGGCAAGATGAGTCGTCCGTTCGGACGCCGGTTCTTTAGAGGTTTCAGTGGAACCGGTGGTTCCGACGGAGACTTCTCTGGAGTCTCAGGGGAGACTTTGATTTTGCAGGAGGTGGTCTCTCAGGAGGCAGGTCAGGCTGAAGGGGCTTCTCAAGTTACTGTACTCCCTCCCTTCCTAGGGTGGTTAGGCCTTCTCCTTCTGTTTCCAAGGCTTCTCCCAGAGGCAGGCCAGTTTTAGCTTCTGTTGGTGTCACTCCTAGTTCAGCAGGGTCTGTGCCTAAGAAGCACATGCTTAAAATGGCAGAAGATTTGATTACTCTGATTAGAGGTTCTTTGCCCCCTCCTGATAAGAGGCCTAGGGTGGAGCCAGAGTTGGGAAGTTTGGAGCAGGCTTCGGATGTTTCAGAGTCTTCAGCTGAGGACTTGCAGGAGTACTCTCTTTATTCTGATTCTGATGCAGATGATTCCACTCCTTCTGCTTCTCCTCCAGAGGATTTTTCTTTTTCAGAGACTCTTCATTCTATGAGGGAACATTTTAAGTGGGAAGGTCAGGACTTCTCTGATTCTCGGAAGGGACTTAGGGAATTTTTGCTGTTACCCCAGCATAGGCCCTTGGCTATACCCCCTGTTCTGGATGTTGTGGAAGATGTGTTTGCAGAGGCTTCACTTAATCCTGATTCTCTGCCTCCTGCTCCTGTTAAACTGGATAGGTATTACAGGGTGCCTGAGGCTCATAAATATCTTTATAAGAGTCCTAGGGCGGACCCAGAAACTATTAGTCAGGGACCTAAGGGTGTCAAGGCCTCTGTTGTAAAAAATCCGGTTCCTCTAGATAAAGAAGCCAGAGCTTTGGATAGATGGGGAAAGAAGGTCTATACATCTTCTACCTTAGCTATGAGGGCTTTGAATTGCCAGTTTCATATGTTGAAATATCAAAACTTTCTTCTTTCTCAATTGAAGTCTAAGGTGGATGCTCTGGCGGAAGGCATTGAGTGTAAAGAATTACAAGATTTGGTGCATGTCTCTGAACAGGTGGGTAAGCATTCATTACAGTGTGGTTTTGATGCTGTGCAGGCCTCGTCTAGGGTGGCTGCCACTGGCTCAGTTCTTCGCAGGCACGCCTGGCTGAAGGATCAGAATTTATCTGACCATGTTAAGACAAGGATTTTGGATGCTCCTTTGCAGTCTGATGTGTTGTTTGGTTCACCTGTGGAGTCAGTCTTGAAGAAAATGGAAGACAAGGCTAAGTCTATGCAGGCTGTTGATTTTTGCAAGTTCAGCCTCCAAGTTTAGTAGGAATTGGCCTGCTAAGGGGTGGACGATCCTTCTTATGATTCTCAGTCTAGGGGTAGATCTAGACGTGGTAGGGGCAGAGCTCAGAGTTCTTTCAGGCCTAGAACAGGAGTTCACCTGCACAATCTTCGGTGAGGGCAGGGGCCAGTCCTTTCGTAAACAGGCCCAATGACCTACTTTTCAGCTGCCAGATCCTTCTTGCCTGGCAGCACCTTTGGGAGGAAGGTTAGCACTCTTCAAGGAAAATTGGATGTTGATTACCCAAGACAAATGGGTATTGGATATCATACACCAGGGTTACAAGTTTTATTTCCATACCTTGCCTCCTTTCAAAGGCATGCCGGACGTTCCTCCTCAGCAAAGACTAGAGGCTCACAAACAAATTTCTCTACTACTTCAAATAGGGGCCATACAACCGGTCCCTCTGCCAGAAGTGGGCCTAGGATTTTATTCTCGCCTGTTTCTAGTACCAAAGAAAGGAAACACGTGGAGACCAATTTTGGATTTATCTATCCTCAACACATATCTGGACATTCCCAAGTTCAAAATGTTGACGTTACAACAGCTTTTACCTCTGCTGGGCAAAGATCACTGGATGGTGACTCTGGATCTCAAGGAAGCTTACCTTCATGTTCCTATCAGGCCCAGTTGCAGGAAGTATCTGCTTTCGGGCTGGGACTTCACATTATCAGTTCTCTGCATTGCCCTTTGGCTTATCTACTGCGCCCAGAGTGTTCACGAAGGTTCTGGCTCCAGTGGTAGCTTTCTTCAGGCTAAGAGGAATACAAATCTATCCTTATTTGGACGATTGCCTGATTCTGGCCCAAGAAAAGGACGAACTTCTTCATCATTTACAGTATGTGATGGCAGTGTTAAGATGCCTGGGGTATTCTGTGAACGAAATAAAGTCCAGTCTAGTACCCTCTCAGGACATGTGCTTTCTGGGTGTGAGACTGAATACAGCATCTCAGATGGCCTTTTTGACCCCGGACAAACAAAAGAATCTTTCTCTTTACTTCCACCAATTGTCTCGTCAGTCCAAGCTGACTGCAAGGACAGTCCTTCAAGCCTTGGGGTTCATGGCATCTTGTATTCTGGTACTTCCCAATGCCAAACTGCATATGAGGAAGCTACAGTGGTATCTCAAGAATGTATGGACACAGCACTGCCAAGATTTGGACACTGTCATTCAGATAATACCTTGCATTCAAAAGGAATTTTTGTGGTGGGCTCAGGAATGTCACCTAAACAAGGGACTCTCTGTGACCCGGCCAGAGGCGAGTCAGATTTTAACGACAGATGCCTCAGACAAAGCTTGGGGAGCTCATCTAAATGGAAAATGGGTACAAGACACGTGGCCTGTCAGACTTCAACATCTACATATCAACTTGAAGGAGATGTTAGCAGTCCAATTTGCATTGATAGCTTTCAAGGATTTACTTCTTCCAGGGCAGGTGTTGATTCAAACAGACAACACAACTGTCATGTGGTACATCAACAAGCAAGGGGAACGATTCTTATCCTCTATGCAGACAAGCAATGATTTTGTGGGAGACTGCTCTCAGTTTACAGCTAAATCTTCAGGCAAGGTTTCTGCCAGGAGCACAGAACTCCTTAGCAGATGTGTTGAGCAGACAAATTATGGATCCCCACGAGTGGAAATTGGATCCTCATGTATTTCAGAGATTGACAGTGTTATGGGGAACTCCAGACATAGATCTGTTCGCTTCTCCACTAAATTACCAGCTGCCAAAGTTTTGCACAAAAGGTTTCATCCCACAGCTTGGAAAGTGGATGCTCTCTCATTCAATTGGAGCAATCTTCACGTGTATGCCTTTCCACCTCTGCCTCTCCTCCCAAAGGTACTGCTCAAGGTCAGACAGGACAAGCCAAACATGATTTTAATAGCTCCAGATTGGCCTCGACAGCACTGGTACCCATTACTGAGAAGTCTGGTACAGGAGCCTCCATGGCCTTTGCCTTCGATTCCTCACCTGCTGTCTCAGGAGAACAGTCATTTACTCAATGTCAAACTTCATTCTCTACATCTGACAGCCTGGCATATTCTATTTTAAACCCTGGAGGGTCTCAGCTTCCACAACAAGTTTTGAATGTTATTTTGGAGGCCAGAAGGCCTAGTACAAGAAAAGTTTACGCAGATAAATGGAGGAGATTTTTATTTTGGAGTACAGCAAAGGACTTTGATGTTTCTAAACCTAATTTAAGTGTTGCGCTTCAATACCTTACTGAGTTATTGGACAAAGGTTTGTCCTTCTCCTCTATAAAGGTTCATGCTGCAGCAATTTCTGCTCACTATGACTGTGACCCACCATTATTTTCTCAGCCTTTGTTTAAGCAATTCCTTAGAGGGGAAAGAATATAAGACCCCCACGTAGAGCTCCTACTCCTGATTGGGATCTCAATTTTGTGTTGGAGAAACTCACTCTACAACCTTTTGAGCCTGCAGCATCGGCAGAGTTGAAATATTTATCATGGAAGACTGCTTTTTGTTGGCCATTACCTCTGCAGAAGGGTTTCTGAATTACAGGCCCTTATGGCAGTTGAGCCTTTCTTAATTTTCCACAAGGATAGGGTGTCTTTGCGTACTAACCCTTCTTTTATGCCTAAAGTGGTTTCTAGTGTGGCTTTAAACCAAACTATTCATTTGCCTACTTTTTATGCAAACCCCAAAATAAAGGGGAAAGGATTTTGCACACTTTGGATATACACAGACAGTTGCGATATTATTTGAGCAGAACTAAAGGGTTCAGGCAGTCTCAGCAGTTGTTTGTTTCTTTTGCTTTGGGTTCTCAGGGCAAACCTGTTTCAAAACAAACTATTTCTAAGTGGATTGGTTTTTGTATTGCTTTCTGTTATTCCCATCATGGTAAGGAGATTCCAGCTGGGATTGGGCCTCATTCCACTAGGGCTACTGCCACTTCTACAGCCTTTTTAAGGGGGGTGGCTACTAAAGATATTTTGGAAGCAGCTACTTGGAGTTCAGTGCATACTTTCTCTAAGCATTACCACCTTCCACTTTACTCTAAATCTAGGGCTGGATTTGCCACTGCAATTTTACAGGGCATTTTGGCAGCTCCTAATGCTTTATAGTTTTGCCATCCTCCCTTACCTCTGCTTTGGGATTCTACCCATATGTAAGGACTACAGCAATGTGAGATGAAGAACATAGTACAGTTTTGTACCTACCATAAATGTAGATGTTCGAAGATCCACATTGCTGCAGTCCACTTACCCTCCCTCCTTCCCCTCTGTTGTTGAAGGTGGTGGTGTGGTTTGTGTTGTACATATTGTAAATATGGTTAGTGCACGGGTGGTTGGTTAGTTTTTGCTGGTTTTTGGCTGTGGCCTTTCTTGTTAGGGCCTTCTGACATCTGGGGCAAGAAAAGACTGAGGAAATGACGTCGGTCATGCGCTTTTGTACCCTGACGTCCTGATGTCAGTTTTAAGCGCCTTGACCGACGTCAGCCTAATACTTTGGTATTCGGGCCGACCGAGGACAGCGGACTACCCATATGTAAGGACTGCAGCAATGTGGATCTTCGAACATCTACATTTATGGTAGGTACAAAACTGTACTTTTTTATGCGTATTTCATTGTCTGTAAAGAAAAATTGACATTAATTTTGAAAAAAAAATTCAACATTGGTAAATTTCTGGACAGACATATGATTCTTGTAGAGGGTGGTAACTAACAAAAATTAGTAATTGCTTCAAACCAATGGTAACTATTGTATTGTATAGTAACTTGTGCCCAGATCTTCTTACACAAATGTACTTGTGCGTATTTTCACAAAAATTTGTTAATAGTAATTTTTAAATTCTTTTGAAAAAATAAAAGTAAATTAGGACTAACTAGTTAATTACTTGGTTAATTAGGAAAAAAAAGGAGAAAGTGTAACCTAGTTGCAGAAAGGTTAGAAAAATAATGAAAATGCATTTAATATCATGAGATAAAAAGTAGCAGACTACTTGAGTATTAAATGTGATGCATCTGACAGCATAAAGGATATTTTCCTGTCTATGCATCATGGGGATAGTTAAGAAATATGAAATACATTTAGTGGTTGTAGTTTTATTTTGTAGTATTAATAATAAGGGGGTTAATTAGTTTATTAAAACAGATTTAATTGCTTTCTTCTCTTGAAGAAAAGCGTGTCAGCAACTGGTCGTTGGCACAAAAGGCTGTGAATTGCAGTTTGACTGGTAGAGGGATTTATTCCCCTCAGTTTTCATTTGCTTCCTCTGTGACCATGCGCAAGTCACTTAACCAGATATTGCTTTCAGAGTGATTTTTTAAGGGAGCTCTGTGTCCACTGAATCTACATTGTCAACAAATGGGTGTTATTATGGCACAAGATTTTGTTAATATTCTAATAGGAAAGAGAATTATTTTATGCTTACATTTATCAGACAGTTTCCACAATATACACAGCAGGAACATATGATTTTTGTGATATGCACAGTATGTGAGTAAGTTTTTTACAATATGTGCAGAATGTGTATAAGATTTTTACAACATGCATTTTTTTATAATACACATAACATGGGCATGTGGTCAGATGCCTTCATAGCTGACAGTATTCACACATCAGTTTAAAGGGTAACGTGACATGTTCATTATAAAATCTTGGTTAGAATGTTTTATAACTACCCGAGAAAAGAAGCAGTAAAGGCTATTTAATGAAATTCAGAATATTTTTAACCAGATGGTAACAGATAAGCTATCATAGACTATGGGAAATAAAAGAATACTAACAAGTTGTTGCAGATTTTGTAAAAACAAAAAAAAAAAAAAAGCAGGATACTGTACATTGCAGATTGTTTTCTGGATGTGAATAAATGTGGGGTAAATATAAAATCCCCATTACATACAGTAGGATTCATAGAAGTCAAGCTCTGACTTTTGTTACATGAAGTCAAATTGACAGGTATTTCTAGAGTTAGCACAGGTAAATAAAACATTGTTTTTAATGAGAAAGGGGAGAATGTTTGAGGCAAAATACCATACAATAATTTCAGGTAGTGAAATGGGATGTAAAGATCATTTGAGTACAAAATGTTCTATATGTCAAAGGAGTTTACGTCTCACCATGGCATTAATAACAGGTTAGGGAATACGATTTTTTTAAAAAAGGTTTTTAATTGTAATTACAATCCCAATCTTCTGTGTATGACATTACTAAAATAGTAGAAGATAGGTAGTAAACATTTGATAATAATTATGCATGTAAATGCATGGAGTGAGTGCTACCATTCAGGCACTCCAGCCAGTAGGTGTGTTTCTAACCTAGTGTTCATTTTTCCTACGCTTCATTCCTATCCTGGTGAGTTATTTCTTAGTGTAAATATAAAGGTAAAATAATTAGTTATCTGAAATATCCTAGACTCAAATCTCTTATACCCGTTTCTTAAGTAAAGATAAAAGTTGGATTTATTGATAAAGCATAAATCAAAGAAAGAACTGCTGGATGTATATTGAAATATCAAAAAAATATAAGTGTCAGGATAGATGTTCTGTAATAAGATTATTTCAGACATTGCAGCTGATAGATAATTTGGATTTCTGTCTTTCAGACTAGAAACATGTTATGCTTTGATCTAGATAAGCTTATAATAACGTTTTGTTCTGAAACAAAGGTATATTGAGTGCTTGAGTGAAGCGGTTAGAAATATAAATAAGATGTCTCTGTAGTCTGACCTTGTTTTGCTATAGATCTTGTGATTGAATGGGTGTACTTTCCTACAACGAAAATTCACTTTTTTGAAATGGGAAAGTACATCCCCACTTAAGCGAAAGTACACTTTCGCTTAAGCTCACTAGACTGAACCTACCGCACCACAATGGAGGACATTGAAAAATGGGCTATGTCCTCCTCTGTGGTGCGATAGTCATGGACCTTAGGGTTAGGGCACAGGTCAAGTTAACGGGATAGCTCTATTAACTATCCCCTTACCCTAACCTGTGTCCTAACCCTAAGGTCCGTGACTATCGCATCACAGTGGAGGACATAGCCCAGTTTGGAATGTCTTCCACTGTCGTGCGATAGTCATGGACCTTAGGGTTAGGGCACGGGTCAAGGTAAGGGGATAGCCCTACTAACTATCCCCTTACCCTAACCCGTGCCCTAACCCTAAGGTCCGTGACCATCGCACCACAGTGTTGGACATAGCACGATTTGGAATGTCTTCCAGTGTCGTGCGGTAGTCACAAACCTTAGGGTTAGGGTAAGGGGATAGATAGTAGGGCTATCCCCTTACCATGACCCGTGCCCTAACTCTAAGGTCTGTGACTGCTAGTCCATTCGGTCTAGCGGGTTCGCGAAAGTGCACTTTCGCATTAGTATGGATGTACTTTTGAAGTTCGAAGTAGTGAACTTTCATTCTTCAAAAGTACACCCGATTGAATACAACTTTAAACTATGCTTATCAACAGTCTCTGAATAATAATTGCATATTTCTGTTTCCAATCAAGGTTGTAAATTATGTTTGGAAGGAATATTTCAGAACCTGTTTGTTCTGGTAGTCTGCAATGCTCTTAGTGTGTGTTTGTCTAAACTTGTTATTAATATAGTTTAGATGTGCTGCTATCTGTTTGGAAAATATTTTTTTATAAACTGCTCTCAGTGTCTTATGGTTTTCAATGGCATATAGTGATACACTTCTTAACACTTTCCAGTTCCCATACGTTCGAAGTTTCATGTAGGATTTGTTCTGAGTGTAGTTAATTATGCCTGTTTCAACAACTAGTATGCAGCTGTCATTATGTCTTGTAACATTATTAAACAAAAAAGCTTTTCCCATTTTAACATTTTGATTCAGTATTCTGATTTTGCTTCATTATACTATTGCTTATTCCCAGATTTATTTTATTTTCTCTCCATTTGCATCCTCTCAAATGTTAAAACTTTAACATAAATAAGAAAATAAATATAATACTTATTTTAATACTTATAATTTTTATTACATATCATATATGAAATATAAAATTGAGCATAATAGAATGCCAAAGCCAATATATAGTAATAAAAAAGAAAAAATAAACATTGTGGAATGCATTCTTTATATTGACATTACTGAAAACAGACCATAACAAACAATAAATGATTACTAGATGGCATGCTCCTTATAAGTAAAAAAACTTTGTTAAGCAGAGAATTTGGTAAATTAGGTGCTGGTAATATTGATTCCACCAACTGGAGACAGTGAGTACAGGTGAAAACAAAACTTTGTGTGCACAGCAGGTACTGAAAGGAATCAGCTGTTTGATCAGCAGAGTTTATTTCACTTTCCCCATAGATCAGGAAATGTTATAGAGGCATGAAAAAATTATTGTTAGGACATCCAAGTGAGAGAGTGTGCTTGATAAAAGAAAACCATGGGTGAGATTTCTTCTATGTTTAGCCAATGTTATGCAACAATGAATTTGACCCAGGCTGATATTAAGCAAACAGAATAACTGATCTGATGTTGTTAATCTTCTTTCCATTCATCACTAATGGGTTTGGTTCTGAGCCCTGAGAACCGAGTCGGCCTATTACCAAGCTTGCACCAGCCAAAAAACTCTTGAGCTAAGTGTCTACCCAGAATGCCCTTCTCCCTGTTACCTCAGATCTCATTTGCCGTGTAGCTGTAAAGCTGCTTTTCAGCCGAGCTCTCAGCTAAGTGAAATCGTTTTTGATATTTGTGTAAAAATGTTTGGATATCTTCATATTTTACCAAACCTTTAGTATTGCTAGTGTCTCTTCCTCTGTCTAACTTTATTCTTTCCATTCTACCCGTTGTTACCGTTGGTAAACTTCAAGTACCATTGTTGGTACGGCCTTTTTCCCTTACCCTTGTGGTATTTCTTCAATACCATAGCTGGTGTTGTTTCTCCTGTTTAACCTGTTAACTTTTATCTTTATTCAGGTGTTTCCCTTTCTTCTCTTCATACAGTGTATTGTTATATTGGTGATTTTCTTGTGTTTTTTTGAATGGAGTTGACTTCATTATAGTTGGATTATACAGTTAGCTGTGGTGTCCTTTTCTACCAAGATGTCGGATAAGAAGGGTACTTCAGGCTTTAAGCACTGTACTTATTGTAAGGGCAAGTTACCTAACAGTGATTGTCATGATGACTGTGTATACCGTTTGGGAGTGGCCCACCTTTTGGTGCAGCCTCCATGTGATATTTATCAGAGCTTCAGCCAATGCTCTCTTATTGAGCGCAAAAATAAAAGGGTTACTCAAGTTTCCCTTTTCAGAGGCCATTTCTGCGATGGAGGTCTCAACCCCTCCTTCTAAAGACAAAAAGAGATCCAATTCTGTTGTTTCTTCACCATCGGGTGATCAGAGCAAACCTGGGAAATCTAAGGTCCCTAAGTTATCATCGGAGCATAAATCTGCCTCTTTGGCTCCTCCTTTCTCAGCTCCGACCATCTCAAAACCTTCAATACCGATGCCTATTTTGGCACCAATCCTGCATCCGGCACCGATCATAGATCTTACTATGCCTATTTCGACTTCGGCACCTGTAGCTACTTCGGCTCAGGGCACACCTTTGACTATGCCATCAGTTTCCATTTTGGAACTGACCGTTTCGGCTCCGAGTGCCACTTCGGCACCGAGCATTGTACCGACCTCACAGGATCTGACTCCTTTGCTTCCGGTCTCAAAACTAGAGACTTCGGTGCCGACAGACCTTGCACCACGGACCCGATACACCCCCTTGGTAGACCTGTTTCTGGGCCAGGTGTATAGCCCATTCCTCAAAAATCCTGACTCTCCATCTGGAGTATCCACTAGATCCACCAGGAGCCTTTCGGAACATGAAGTGGTGCGTCTTGTGGACCAGCTGTTGGTAGCCAGGGGATTCCCTCACTTTCTAAAATTCATCCACCTCCAGGGCTTGGGTTGCCTTATCCATGGACTCCATCTTACACTCCTCCTTCGACCATCTCAGTGCCGAAGCCTGCTGCTCCGACATCCTTCTTGGAACCCATTACCTCGGTGCCTACTCTCACTCTGGCTCCGAGTTTGTCCATTTGGTCTTCGGTTCCCGCCGAACCAGTCCTTCCTCAATCTGGGGATTGGGGGATGGGTGTGTCAGCCCGGGGTATGGTGCCGACTCTCTCCTCAGTTCCTTCCTCGGTGCTGATGGCTGCATCCGCGCTGATCTGGCTTGAGGCTCCTTCTGTGGGAGTGGGTCTGTCGGAGTGGGGTGTGACCCTGGTCCCAAGATTGTCTTTCTTGGTTCCGGGCTCCCATTCCTCTTTGGGCGGGCCTGCCTTTCGTGCGATGGAGAGGGCTCTTGCTTCTAGCAGCACTGTTCTGATGTCTGAACCCCAGTTTTCTCCCCCTGAGCTATAGCTGACACAGACCACCCCGCCGGGACACTGGGCAGAGAAGCCACAGGACACCCCTGTTCAGGGTACCCACTCTTCTGAGTCCTCCTCAGAGACCACCACTGAGGAGCCCTCTCGAAAGAAGACATGCAAGAAGAAGCTCGCGGACTCACCTGAGGAGTCCTTAATGGAGGACATGGATCACGATGATGGTGAAGGGTCCCCACAGTCACATCCTGATGATGTCTCCTTTGGAGACATTCTGGAGATGTTAAAGCAGAGAGGTGACTGGAAGCCCTCCAACCCTTTGTCTGAAGAGTTCGTGTTCCTGCAGACTTTTCATGCCCAGACTTCTACCTCTTGGATGACCCCACCTGCCGATGAACTCGTCTGGCTCATCATGCAGTGGGTGTGGAAAAACCTTGACTCCATTGAGGCGATCCCCCAGAGACCAGACAAAATTCTTTCTCCTCCTGAGGAGAACCCGCACTAGTCCAAATGGTTACCCGTTGATCTATGGTGGTGGTGGTGGCCACAAAAAAGGACTTGGCAGAGGAAAGTCCTACTGTCCACCCACCCAACAGGGAGCCCTGGGTGGTGGACAGACTTAGGAAGTGTGTTTTTGCATCAGGGACCTTTGCTATATGATCCTTGAATTATTTGGCACATTTTTCGAGGCTACAGAGGGACTTGATCTCTGAATTCTGTGGGACGCTCACAGGACTATTGTCTGATGAGGTCAGGGACAAAGTGGCCTCGCAGCTCGCAACTCTGGAATCAGTATCCAACTCATCTATGAGGTTGCTCTCACACGTGACCAAAGCGGTAGCTAGAGCAGCGGGTTCAGGCATTGTTATGACACATCATGCCTGGATGCGCATCTGTGACCTCACGGACTCCTTCAAGTCTTCCTTTCTGAATGCTCCCATCAAAGCTTTGTCCATTTTTGGCTCCAAAGTGAAGGACACACTAGCCAGGTGCGAGCAAGATGGAAAAACCCTGTCTGCCATAGGCCTGCAGTTTTCCAACCCTCGATGTACCTTCTCCAGGAATCAGAGGAGTGGGAAAATGTGGCGTAAGAAATCTCTGGATCCTTTCTGTGCTGCACGTGGTGATGATACTCCCAGAGGCAGAGGAGGTAACAATTCTGGAAGATGCCCCTATAGAGGCAGAGAGGGTCCTCGCAACCAAGGCTTCAGGGACTCCTTCTCTGGACAGCCTTATCAGCGCTCCTGAGGGGCAGCCCTATTGCTTACCTCCGGAAGCAGTCGGGGGTCATTTCTCTCTGCACCAAGCTGCCTTGCAATCTATCACTACCAATCATTGGGTGCAGAACATTATCACCAGAGGTTACACCATTCCCCTTTCTTATCAGCCAGAATTTCCAAGAAAACCTCCTGACCTTCCACCCAGTCAAAGGGAAGAAGTAGCTTCAGAGATTATAAAGCTGTCTCAAAAAAGAGTCATCCAACCAGTCACACCAGACCAGTATGGATCCTGATTTTACTCGAGATTCTTTCTGGTGCCAAAAAAGACAGGGGACTGGAGACCCATTTTAGATCTCAGCAGTTGAAACAAATCTGTCACCCACACCAAATTCCGGATGGTCACGGTTCAGTCCATCCTTCCCTTTTTAAGAGAAGGTGATTGGATGTGCTCTATAGATCTCCAGGATGTGTATTACCATATCAAGATGGACAAACACTCTGGGAGTCTGCTTCGCCTCCGGCTAGGAGCCAGTCATTACCAATTCCGTGCCCTGCTGTTTGGTCTCTCTATAGCTCCCAGAGTGTTCATGAAATGCATAGCAGGGGTAACAGCTCACTTGAGACTAAAAGGATTCCTGGTGTATCCATATCTAGATGAATGGCTCCTTACTGCCCCCACCAAGCATCTTCTGGTAACAGCGCTACAACATACTCTCTCTCTGGCCAAATTGTTGTGAATAATGATACATTGGGATAAGTCAAATCTTATCTCTACACAACAGAGTTCATGGGAGCAGTGTTCAATGCTCAGTCCTGTCTGGTATCACTCTGACTTCACAGACTCCATCTATTGAGGCTTCAACTCCGAGTGATTCTTTCTCAGATGTCAGCCTCTGCAAGGGAAGTTCTTCAAGCCCTAGGTTCTATGGTTGCGTCAATTCCAAAAGTGCCTCTAGCAAAGCTACATGTGCGAATTCTGCAATGGCTCCTTCTGTGTTATTGGTTCCCAAACTGTCATCCCCTGGATTACAAGATTCGAATAACCAACTTCTGCAAACAGGACTTGCTTTGGTGGATGAGGCCAGACGTAGATCTTTGGAACTGCCCATTTCAACCCTCCCAGACCACAGCTATTGTGATCACGGATGCTTCCCTGATCGGGTGGGGGTGGGGGGGCTATTTCTAGGGAAAGACTGTCCAAAGCACATGGTCCACCTCAGAGGCCCACCTGCATATCAATGTTCTGGAACTGAGACCCGTGCTGTTAGCATTGCAGGCATTCCTTTCAGCTCTCCCCTCCGGGACAATTGTAATTCAATCAGATAATATGTCAGTGGTCTGGTACATCAACAAGCAAGAAGGAACCATGTCCTACCCCGTATGTCGAGAAGCCATGAGAATTTGGCAGTGGACAATAGCTTCCAACCACTTTCTGATAGCAAAGCCTATCCCAGGGAGCTCTGACGTGATTGTGGACAAACTGAGCAGATGCATCCTCATGCCCCACGAGTGGTCCCTCAACCCTGACGTGGCGTCTGCAATCTTCAGCCACTGGGGCCAGCCTTGCTGCGATCTTTTCACTTCCCCATCCAACACCAAGTGCAGCAGCTGCTTCACCCTACTTCCCCTGGAGGGGGAGTCAACGAGGGATGCTCTGATCCATGAATCACCCATGGGACCTCTCTACGCCTATCCTCCCATTTCTCTGATCCCACAATTTCTAAAGAAAGTTCTTTGGTTGAGATGCAAGATGATCCTCATAGCCCCATTCTGGTCTCGACAAGTTTGGTTCCCCTTTCTTTGGCCTCACCTAGTATACCTGCTGTGTATTCTGGATCCTCTAGCAGATCTGATCACCCACTCCCAAGGGTTGAGTCACCCGAACCTATCCAGTCTCAAGCTGACAGCTTGGTTTCTCCACTTCCGCTAGTCGCCAAGCAAGATAATCTCTCCTTCCCTGTTTGAGACATCATTCTGGCCTCTCACAAACCATCCACCAGAAGACTATATCATGATAGAGGGAAAAGGTTCTCCATCTGGTCCAAGGATAAAAAGCTAGACCCATGTTTGGCTCCAGTTACTGCAGTGCTTCAATACTTGGCTAAGTTTTTTGATAATGGAGCCTTGGCCTCTACAGTACAAGTGCATCTAGTGGCAATTTCCAATTTCCACAATGGTATAGATGGAACCCCTCTTACCACTTTACGCCTCTGCAAGGCTTTCCTCAAGGGGACCTCTCATGCCAGGCCTCCTCTCAGACAGCCCGTGGAACCATGGAACCTCACTTTAGTCCTCCAGTCTTTGACTCAAAAGCCCTTTGAGCCTGCTGCTAAGTGTGACCTAAAATTTTTGTCTTGAAAATCTTTGTTCCTGGTAGCCATACCTCTGCCAGAAGAGTTTTGGAGCTGTAGGCATTGTGTATCAAGGGGCCCTGTCTGGTCTTTCATAAAGACGGAGTGTCACTTTGGACAAACCCATCCTTTCGTCCCAAAGTTGTTTCTGAATTCTCTGTTAACCAGTCAATTAAACTACCAGTGTTTTTTCTGAATTTTGCCAATAGAGGAGAATATTGCCTGCACTCCTTAGACGTACATAGACAATTAAGATTTTACCTAGGCAGGACAAAACCTATCCGTAAATCTGAACAGCTTTTCATCTCCTTTTTGGGACCCAAAATGGGAGAGGCTGTTTCCAAGGTTAAGTTATCAAGATGGCTAAGGGACTGCATACATGTCACCTATTCTCTCCATAATGAATGCATGCCAAAAGTTAAAGCCCACTCCACTAGATATATGGCGACTTCTATAGCATTCCATTCCAGGGCATCCATGGATGATATAATATGTGCAGCAGCTACATGGGCTAAGCCTCATACCTTTATCAAACATTACAAATTGGACCAGGTCTCCAGAGGGAGAGCTGCCTTCGGCTCAATGGTACTTAGGAATGTTCTTCCATAAGGGCCGCCCATGGACCTCAAGGTAGCTTGGGATTCTGTCCCATCAGTGATGAATGGAAAGAAGATTAACAACATCAGATAAAGAAGTTGTGTCTTACCATAACATTTCTTCTGTGTTGTTCATCTTCTTTCATTCATCACTTCCCACCCTCCTTCCCCCTCCAAAGGCTCCTGGGGGATGCTTTGGGTCTTCCTTTTCTTAGCAAACTCTATCTGAGGTAACTGGGAGAAGGGCATTCTGGATAGAGACTTAGCTTAACAGTTTTTTGGCTTTTGCGAGGCTCGGAACCGAACCATCAGTGGTGAATGAAAGAAGATGAACAACTCAGATGGAACGTTATGGTAAGACATAGCTTCTTTTTTCCAGTTGACTATTATGAAATAACTATATCAGGCAAACCACTGCACTTCCACAATTGTCTCTAATTTTCTTATTGAATGTTTTGAGATTATTTAGCAAAAAAGGGTCATACATACCTCTCAACTGTTCCTATTTTTTCAGAGACATCCGTGATTTTGGCTCAAAATACAGTTGTGTCCCTCCTAATTCCTCCTAAAAGTTGTGATGTAGGGAGAAAGCGAATTATGCTTATTAAATAATGAATCCCAAGAAATCCGAAACGGCATCATTTTCAGTATGTAGAGAAACAACTCAGACCAGTTCTGGATAATATACCAACAATTTTTACAAGATCTTTATGGCATGTCAGTAAGGACCCCATTTTGGGAGATTATGTGGTCACGCTCGATACTGAGTCACTGTTCTTGGTGATTCCTAATCTACAAGGTGTAGAGATGACAAAATCTTTTCTTAGTCAGTATAGTAGGTATGATACCAAGTAGATTGATTTAATTCGTTTGTTCCTGGAAGTAGTTCTAGACAACAATATGTTCATGTTTGAGGACTATTTCTTCCTTCAGAAAGGGTCTATATCACATAGTCTAAGTGTCAAAACTTCAACTATGTAAATATCGAACCCAAAAGTTCAAAAACTCGAACACTCAGAACAGCAATTTTTTTCCCCAGGGAAAAAGAATCGCTGTTCCGGTACAAAATGTGGAAACACATGAACACTACATACTGTTTCTAAACCACCCAACTTGGGGGGATGTACCCACCATACCTCCCGTACTTAAATATACCAACTCCGAGATCGCATCACAGTGGAGGAAATGGCAAAGCCGTGGAAACAGCCCACCAAAATCTTTCCCTGGGAAAGAATTTGATGTTCCACTGCTTTGTTATTTTTAGACTTCGAACTTCCCAGTTCAAAGTTTTGGTGTTCAGACATTTTGCTCGACATCTTGTGCCAACAGCTATGCCAGTATAGTTTTAGCGTTCTGGGAACACGAACATCTATTGAAAGGGAATGAATATGAGATGTACATCACCTTCTAAAGAAGGTTTGTTGATGATATATATCTGTTTTGGAATGGTACTATGGAGCAGTTAGAGCAGTTTGTCACATACCTACACACTACTTTCTTAATGTTTACATGTAGCTTCAAGAACATGAAAGGATCATTTATCACAGAGCTTTTTATGAAACCTTGTAAGATAAATACACTTCTGCAATGGCATAGTATGCACCCTCCCCATATTTATAGGAATGTCCTTAAAGGACAGGCTATGCGAATCTCCAGACTGAATAATTCTGAAGTCAGATTCTAATGGGATTTGTCTAGGTTAGGGGATGAGTATAGCGACAGAGACTATAGACCCAGTGAAGTGAATAATAATGATTAATAGTGTTCTACAGCTTAGATGTAATAAAGCAAAACCATACTTTTCAGCTGATACAGAAAAAGTAGATCCTGTGCATGTTGAATCTGTGAATGAAATAGGGGTGATGCGAAGTAAAAATACCATCTTACACTGTTTTACACTAGTGACATAAGAGCTGTACATGAAGTCATTGAAGTTAAGTGGCCTGTTCTGCAGACAGATGATCGTATTAAGGACCTGGTGAGGAATAGGCCATGTTTTAGATATAAGAATAAGAGACAGCCGAAACGACAGTATTGTTATAGGACTCATTATACAGTTCAAAGAAATATAATGGGGCCCTTCGTACACAACAGTGTGGCAGGTATAATTTTTGTAAACATAATCAACACCTCTAACATGTTTGTTCATCCTAATATGGGGATTCTCTTTAAGTTTAAAGTTACAGCTGATTGTTGTACTTCAGATGTATTTTATCTTGCTATTTGTATTTCATGTACGAGTTTCTATGTTGGCAAGACTAATCGTTCATTTTTTGAATGGATTAGGGAACATCTATATAATATATGGATTGGTGATGATAGGAATGCTGTCTCTAAACGTGTCATCAGTAATGACAGTTCTCGCGTTTTTAGTTTTATGATGATTCAAGTAGTTAAGCAAGAGTTATGTTTAGGTGATTTTAGAAACCATACAGAAAAGAGATAATTTAATTGGATTATTAAGCTTTAAGCAGATAAGTCACCAGGTTTAAATGGCAGGGTGTCTTTGAAACCGGTCTTGAAATCCAGGGATTTGATTCGATGAAGCATTTAGGTTCTTTCAGCTCTGATTGGAAGTTTTTGATGAGATTTGCTGTATTATTGGCTACATTGTGTTTTAACTCACTGTTTGATCTGTTTGTGTCTTGTATTGTATATGGTTTGAAGAAGCACCTTTACGGTGAGAAAGCGCTTACCTGTTCTTTTTGTTTTATTAAAATTATTTTGATTTTACTGAGTTTGTTGGACCTGACTTGTTTCTGAAGTCGCCTTTACATTTTTTTACATTTTAATAAATAATGACTATAATTAGAGTTGCAGACATCTTTTACTGTAGATAATACATGTTAATTCCCATTCTCTTATTCAGAAATCATCCCAAGTTAAGACTACTGATCTTTTGAAAAGTGTCCCTGATTATTTCTGGATTTCTCCCTGATTCTGGAAGCAAGTAGTTGACAGCTAGGTCATACAGGTTAATTAAATTTACAAGCCCAAAAGCTGTGAAAATGTCTGCAGCTGAATGTATTCCATAAATAATACAACTGGGTGAAGGCCATTTACCAATAATAGCTAGTTTGCAGGGAGCGAGATGCAAAAGCATGAATTGCTGATAAATGAAATTAGGGTTTGGCAAATTTTTATATGCATTAGCTCCAGTTTGGAAAGCATTTGTTGTTGTGAACAATGGCAACCACTAGTTTAAAGAACTTGTATCAGAATAACATAGAATTCAAAATTGATTTGTAGACAAATGAAATGTAATACCTCTTTCTGGAATGAATCATCCAAGAGGATATTACTTGAATGTATTACTATCAAATTGACAGTGTAAAAATCGTTGCTTCCATTATTCTTATTAATTTAAGTTGTGAAGTCTGTTTCTATGGTGATATAATTTTAGCACTTCTGTTTAAGAGATTATATCATAACCCTTCGTTACATGATATGAGCAAGAGCCCTTTAACATAGGATAGTGCATTGATCTTCATGATTTAGTACAGATTAAGATTTTAGGATTGTTAAGGAGTGGTTGGAGCAGCATGAAATCTTGAAATAAATAATTTTCAGGAAATTATTTCTACCCAGTATTATTAATTTGATAAATTAAGGGAGATATAAGAAAATATATGATTTTTTTATTTATGAGTGAGATAGACTTGCAAAGATACCCTAGAATTTTAATCCTTCCATCCGCAAACCATTTTTTCCATTTTGCACATGGGGTTGGGGGGTGTCACTTCAACATTAGCAATCATCTAGAGCTAAGGTTTATACCCCTGGATGGCTAGCCCTGCTGTGGTATTTCTTCCATACTACACACTCATGTACACTCACACGTATGGCCAGTTTAGAGTTCCCAATCTACCTGCTGCATGTCTTTGGAAAGTGGGAGGAAACCAAACCATGCAAACACATGCAGACTCTGCAAAGAAGGCACCCCAGTTAAAAATCAAATTGGGGAACCTCTTACTTGATTTAATTGTCCAGAGAGGGTATTGTTAGACGCTAAAGAAAAGTGCCCAGAAATGATGAGTAATTTCACTAATCCTGAAATCATAAAGAAGAGTGACAACATTGGATATCCCTAATCATCATTTAGGTTTCATTTCTGAGAAATAATTAGATACATAAACTATCAAATTACATTAAAGCAAGCATTAGTTTAGATATTTTTTAAGAACAGCCTGGACACTTATTATGGGAGCAACTCTTTTGGTATATTAGCAGGCTTGAAGAGCATTAATTGCCCTTACTTGAAATATTTTTGTATGTCTGTATAATTAAGACTGTCTCTATGGTTACTTATCACTCCACAGACTGGTATGAAAAATTCATTTGTGATAATGAGAAAATTATTATTACAAAAGCAGAATTTACCAAAATACATATTAACAACCAAATTATATTGCAGTTTGTTAAAGTTTTCCAAATCTGATTTAATTCTGTCTGGTATTGAACTGAAACTCATGTAGACAAATATGTAGATATCAGATTTCTACTTCACTCCCAAGTACTTAAATTAATTTACTGAAACATTAATAATCATGAAAGATGAGTTTATTGCATTATTCACAACATTCAAAGGAAACAAGGATGATATACTAGGTTTTAATCTGTTAAATGAACCTTTGTTCAACAATGACTTGCAGTAGACAAGGTAGGGACCTAGCCAGACTTTAAAATATAAAAGGATATAATCCAAAAAAAGAAATTGATACCTGGCAGTTTGAACTCCTGGAGGAGCTTGAAAAATAAAGGTTTGAAAGATAAAATAAAAAAAAGGGTGAAAGATGGTACCCTTGCCAAGTGCCTATAGAAATCTAGACAATAGCTTTCTATTGATGGTAAGACACTTAGATGCCAAACTGTATATAGATAAAACAGGTAGATGCAGAACTGTATAAGATCTTAGTGGCTTGAATACAGCCATTCAAAAAAATTCTTTACCACTTCAGATAGAGAATGTGTGAATATCAAAGGCTTTACTATCATCTAAAGAAAATACCCATTATTGATTATTGACATTTCTGTTATGATATGAAATACATTTCAACCTAATATTATTATTCTATGTCTGTCTTGATTCCATACAACCAAGATGAAATTTTACAATAATTTGGTTAGCCTCACAATAAAGCCTTTTTGAAAAAACAAATCAATGAATAAATATTAATATCTAGACTGTAATCAGTGATATGGGATGATAGTTCTTAATAAGGAGAGGATCTAAACTGGGTTTAAGAAGAAAAAATATTAGGGACTGATTCAAATGTCACTAATACCATTTTCTCTAATTTGATTATGTAGTTTTAAGAGAATTGGAAACAACTGATATTTGACTTTTTTTATATAAAAAGATGAACCAAAACCATCTGTTCCTGGGCTTTTGCCTAATTTAAGACATGATTCATCCATCCTCAACACCTCTTCCCATTTTTGCACATGGGATCGGGGTGTCACTTCAACAGTGACAATCATTCTGAGCCAAGGTTTACATGGCCTGGTGGCTAGCCTGCCATGGTAGTTCATCTGTACCAGACACTTGCATGTAGGACCAATTGAGAGTGCCCAATTCAGCTTCTGCATGTCTTTGGAGTGTGGGAGGAAACTGGAGCACCCAGAGGAAACCCACACGAACACAGGGAGGACATGCAGACTCTGCACAGAAGGCATCCCTGCTGAGAATTGAACCGGGGAACTCCTTGCTGTGAGGCAGCAATGCTAACCGCTGCACCACTGTGCAACCCTATGCTTGATTGTAACATGAGACAACATTTAAAATGTCTTCTGTAGTTATGCATGTATCCAGCTTTTTAACTAGATGGTCTGAAAGCAAGTTTGGTGACAATCCAGCTAAAATCTATCTGTAAGCATTGTGTTGGTATGAGATGATTTTGAGGAGTAAATCTCCTCATACTTGTGACAGAACACAGCGAGAATATCTTGTGGTTAGTGAATGCCATTTTCTAATATCAGTGGTATATTATTTGAGCTATGGTTCAGTTTGAGGAAATTGACTAAGAGTTTTGAAGGATAGCTATCTATTTGTTGTATTTTATGTATGTTTTAAATTCAGATAATGACTGGTTGGAGGCATGCAATAATTCAAGCTCATGTTGTGCAGCTGTTAAAGTGGTGAGTTTATGTGGATTAAAATTGTGTTGGATCTTATTATCTAGTTGTACAATGCAATTTTCAAGAACCATGACTATTTTAACCTGCATTTTTAATGTAAGATGATTTACTGATAAAGAGATCTCTAACAGTGATTTTAAAGGGTACCTGTCTTATGTAAAGTGGAATACTGTTGCCTTGATTTGATGCAAATGAGTAATGATTTAATGACATAAACTGATCTTCAACCTCCTTATCTTGGAGTACTCTTCTGAGTGAATTAATTTTTAGCTCAATGCACAAATTTGGAGTATGCCTGTATGATTTATGTTTTGCATCAGTCAAGGGAATACAATGATACTGTTGTTTTGAGATGTGAGTGATGATCTTGCAGATCTTACTTTGGGCTTTATATACGTTTTTTAACTGTTTAGATGGTGAGTTGATATTACTGGTAAGGCATATTCCAGTGTGGAGAAGATAACCCTATTTAGCTTCTGTTTCTCTGGCCTGTCTCACCAGTAGGGTTGAATTTCTGTAACAAATAGAGAAAAGGTTTTGGTGTTATTTAATGATTTTTAGAGGTGCTGTCAGAAAAAGAAGACAAGGTCTCACTAGACTCCAAGATACTTAAAGGTATGTGCCACTTTTAGATCTGTCCTTTCTGAATCTTCAGTTTTTAATGCAATTTTTCCTTTGCCCATTCTTTTGGCATACCAAAAATCACACCTAAGATTTATATTTATTCCCATTTTTTTGTAGCCATTTATATATAGGTGATAAAAGATTTGGTAAAGTTGCTTTTTTCACTGAGATTATTAAGAGAAAAGAGGAGGGAGTTAAAGACTGAACCCTGTGGAACCCCCTTTACTCACTCGTCTAGAGGAAGGAATAGTAGCGGCCATTTTGAACTCTAAATGCCCTGTCTTTCAGATACCCTGCAAATCAGCTGAGTTTTGTTTTGTTTTCTCAGTTTTATGCAGTAACAGCTTCTTAAGAAGTATGTTGTGGTGGACTAATGTTTTTGTCAAACCATCTAAAAAAATTGTACTGTTGTGATGGAATTAATTAGTTTAGTAAGTGCAGTAGAAGTACTGTACACTTTTTTTTGAAACAATGCTGTTACTCACCTAGTAGCTCAAAGACTTCCGTACAACATTTGATCTGTTAAGCAGAGAATTTCTCCATTTTTATAGACAGTGAAGAAAAGTGAAAACTTGGACTCTCCCTTGTCTTTGGAGCCTGACTTTGGTACAGATATAATAGTAGCTTTCTTTCATTAATCAGAAAATACAGCTAATTTCACAGAGCTATCATCTATGTGTGGCACAGTTTCGCAACGAGGCCATAGGCAATCAAATCAAGTGCACCCATACTTAGGTGTTTCTTTGAACATGAAGTTAGGTTATCATGTAGGACAGATAAAGGAATTAGGTACAACAAGGATTTCTGATTAACTTGTACAAAAGGAAGGACTTGTGAAGTTAATATTACTAACACAGCAGTGACAAATGCAGATAGTCTTGTACACGATTAAGGAATTTAGCACTGGGGATGCTGTGATTCCTGATTATGCATAGGTAATTTGGTAGGAAGTTCCACATGATGCAGTAAATAGTGTAGTTTGCACATTCTCTGAGTGTTAGGTTCATAAATGGCCTATTGAATACAAAAGTTCCATCTTTGTGTGAGTGCTGTAATTAGTTTTGGTACAGGGTATGCTGTATGGAAAACAATGACTGACAGAAGGGTGTGTACAGCATGTTGACCTTAGCAAAAAGCAACATAGTCAGGAAGTGGAAGTCATCTAGCTTTAGCTATGGAGAGGCAGTGATGCTGATGTGGTCCAGAGATAGTGGTGAATCTGCAAATCTTGTTGATTTATAAGGTGGGCTTCATTAGTATTACTGTCCAACTTCAAGGACTAAAAAGGGAGTTGGTATTCCAGTCTAGGGCAGGCTTCTGTTTTAAGTAGCCTGTTAATTTTAGGGGCAAATTTAAGCTGGTTTGATAATTTAACCCATATAGCTTGGTATGTGAAGGATGTGTTATTGTCCAGCCATGTTCATGGTGTCAGGTATTTAAATTGTTCATCCTTTTTGATCAGTATTCCACTGGGCAATTTTCATATAGAGGATCACTTTGAGAATGTTTCAGAGAGATTCTGGGTAGTTTGGCTTTTGTTTTTTTTCCACTCTACAGTTCAGATTACTTATAGGTTAATTGGTTTTACATTAAGTTGAGGTCTCACTGAATGGCAGACAAGGTGCTGGACCTGGGCAGTATGACATAAACAGCACAAGGTGTGCTGGTTAGATTTCTGATTTCATGTGAGATGAATAATGTGAAGAGGAGTAGGTCTGGAACTGAGTCTTGGGGAACATGTTTTATAACAAGACATTTAGTACAATGAACATGTTCATTTTTACAAAACTGTATCCAGTACGAACACAGCTCTGGAATCATAACAGAGTACAGCTTCAAAGCAGAGGTCTTCATGCAATAAGAAGAGGATGACTGACTGAGTAGAAGACATTCTTTGCATCCATGGATAATACACCAGAAAGTGAAGTATGTTCTTCGCTGTTCTGACTAGATTGAACCCATGTTGATTGTTTGGAAGTAAACCCTAATTGTTATAATAGCCCAGACTTGTTTGTCTACACATTTTCCTTGATTTTGCCATTATGAGAAGTGCAATAATAGTTCTGTGGTCTTCTGAAATGTCAATCTTTTCATACTGTGGTTTAGCTTTATACAGAGTCATAATATTCCACAGGTGAGTGACAAGTTCAGGATATGTGCTAAAGGAACAGAGATGATGAGTACATCTGTTTGTAAGAAATACAAGTGTAAGATGTTGTTGCCATTAGTTCCATTGTTAGGAAGGATTGTAGAAGCCTTTTACCTCACTTACTGAAATGACTCTGAAGTAGAATTTGGGGTGCAGTGCATGTGGAGAAGGGGGATAGGTGTGTCCTCAGACAAGGGATAGGCTGGAGATTGTTGTGTGTTCTTCTGACAGAAAACATGAGACAAGAAATTCTGTAGTAATAAACAATCAGAAAGAGTTGTTTCCTAGAATGGAAAAGAGTGGTCAGTTGCTATAGTTGTTATTGTTAATGAGATTTTATTCTTATCCTGAAGATATTTAGTATTATGAAATAGGCAACTTTGCTTATTTTCAACATAATTATATTTGGCAAGTCTGGATTCAGTATAATGACATCTTAGGATTTGGTACTAGTCTTTAAAATATTATTGGTCAGTGATATTCCAATAATGCCAGACTTAGTCTTTTCTTTTTAGGTTAGCTATGATATTTGTTGTAAATCATGGTCTTTTGTAGTCTCCTTTTTTGAATAGATGAATATGAAGGAGTATACTGTTAAATAACTCCAAATGGAAGTAGAACAACAAACTGGTAGAAGGGAAAAATACCAGCAATAAATCAAACCAACCAAAGCACAGAAGGACAGCACACATTACAAGAGAAAATTTTAGAATGTTTCATATTGGATTGTTTTGGGATCATGTAACTGTATTTGATGGGATCTATATTACATTATCGAAGTTTCAAAACTTTGAATCTGATATGGTCGACACCATATGACCAAAGTCTTGAAACTTCGAAAATGTAATAAAAACACAACAAACTACACAAATAAACCATTTAAATGCTCTAAGCAGGGGATTTAAATGCTCTAAGCAGGGGGGTGGGGGCAAGCCCCCCTGCATCCCCCACACCCCCTGCTACTTAAATATACCAACTCCAAGATCGCACTAAATCTTCCCTTTCCGCACTGTACGGAAATCTCTGTTAAAAGATTTGAAGTTTCAAGACTTCGATCATATGGTGTCAACCATATCAGATTCGAAATTTTGAAACTTAGATCTTCTGATATACACCCTGTTTGATGTGTTTAAACATTTAATGGGGTCAAGGAGTGTGTTCTGTTGAAGTCCTAGTGAAAATAAGGACAAAAATGCTCAATAAAATAATTTTCTCATTGCAATTTTATGGTCCTCTTGTGCTTCGGTTGGTGGATGGTTGGTTTGATATAGAGAGAAATAAACTTAATGCTACTCCATAGTCTTTAGACAGTGGTACAGGGGTCCAGTTAGAAAAATTGAGAGAGAGAAAAGTGAAGGTATGTTCCTTTTGTTTCAGGACTGGATAGCATGAGGTTAACTGCGGGAGTTGGTTGATGGTTGTGAAGGTCCACTCAGAAGCATTGGTTAGGACTTGGGAACTGAGACATTTTCCTGGTTAGCCGATAACAATCCAGTATAAACTCAGTCACCCTAAAAAAATATTTAAAACTTGGTCTTCTTTACATTGTAACTATTGTAGCTAAATCATTTCTTCTGTAAGATATTTGCTGCTTGTATCATACCTCTCAACCTCTTAGTGCAAGAAATCTGGACAAAGCCTGACAAAATTGAGGGACAAAGGCCCACATATAGGGACAGATTTTAAATATTACTCTTATAAACTTAGAAAGTTACTACAGTAACAGGGTTTGTGTTAACACAAATTTTCTGAAGGATCTGAAGTCTGAAACTCAAATGTATGTCATTATTTAGTGACTTCAGTCCTCAGATCATGCCAGTGATTTGCGAGAAAACCACAAATTTTACATGGAACAGACCAAAAATATGAGGCAAAAATGTGGACATTCTGTGAAAATCTGGACAGTTAAGAGGTATACCCTGTATGCTTACGAATCTTCACTTTTCTTCAAACATGCTTTTAGCAAAGCTGCCACAGAATATGTAGATTTTCTGTAGAACACCTTTTTAGGACATATGACCATTTCACCTTAAGATCATTGTACTGGCATGAATTTATTCTGCTTTAACCACATTTCAGTTGAAGTTAGTCTATTGTTTTCTTTTTGACACCTTAAAGTGCCCTGCTACTAAACTCCTTGAAGAATGGTATTCTCTTACTCTCAACCTGTGCTAAAGAGATACTGTTGTTGCACTGGCCTCTTCAACCCATAATCATTTTGGTAATTCCCCATTTTTCAGTTGTTTCCATGCTGTGGCATAAGTTCTTATTAACAAACCGAGTACTTCTACTATATTTATTTATTTATTTGTGTATTTGTTAACTGGGTTAAAACACTGATCTTAGTGGACCGTTTTAAGGTTCAACCAGAGTGTATATCTGCAACTAAAATAAAATAATAAAATAAAAGCAGAATAAATATATACAACCTACAATTCAACAAAAGAGAGATAGAAGAATGCATTCAAAGAGTGAAGAATGTATGAAACAATGTTGAGGAGCAGTATGCATTATACACGAATATATAAAATTGTAGTGTAGCAGTTCAAGAGTGAAGATGTGTATGGCATTGTTTGAAACATGTATGTGTAGAGATAAAACTCATAGCAGAAGCTGAGTACTTGGATTGATTGTCATTTATTTATTTTTTAGTTTTATTTAACATTTGTTAACTGGGAAAGACCAACTTGGAACAAAGCCAATTTTCCGTGGAGGCCTGTGGAGAAATGTTCTAGATGTATGTCTTTGTAAAAGTGGATATATAACGCTTCCTTTATTGAAGTATTTATATTTTGCTTGTTTAAAGTAGCATGCTTTGAGTTCTTTCCTGAAGGCTGGGAAGGAGAGTGTGTCTACTGCTTGTTTGGGTATGAATTCCCAGGTTTAGGGGGCCACGATGGAAAAAACATGTTCTGTGTGATTTTGGTTTAGTGTATAATGTGAGGAGATTGGGTGGTGGAGGAGGAGGAAGAGGGATGTGGCTGAATGGTGGCTGCCTTTCTTTTAGTCTGGTAACAAAGAATGGGATATATTCCTTATTGATGAGTCTGAAAATCATGGAGCCAAGCAGGAGGGTGATTCTTTGGGGGATGGGTAGTCACTTGACTTTGATGAGGGTCTTACAGTAGTTATGTTCATCATTGGATCACTTTTGCAATAGCCTAAGCTGTGAAAGCCATATCCTGCCAAAGACAGGCCAACCGGACATCTTTCAAAGCTTCAGGACAACTTCCACACTCCATAACCACTGTAGTCAGACATTAGGATGACAAAATTTCAGAACACTCTTACTTTCAAAGAGTTCTCTATATTGCAGTCTTCTCATGATTGATGGTTGGCTAGTGTTCTTCAAAATTAAGCAAATAAGTACCCTGTTGGGGAATGTCTTCCATTTTTTGTGAGGAAAAGTATGATGTTATTTTGTCCTGTCTTGCCTTCATTCTTTGCTGGTTGGGTTTGGAACTGAGAATCAGTTCAGACTCTGCCTATACTAAACTTTGAGAGCTTCCACTGGCTTGAGGCTGTATCCTATCCCATCATGCTTAGGGAGATTACCCTAATCTCATTTTCTGCTAAACTAGATTGGGTGCTTCCTACTAGGCTCCAGGCTAAGTGGAATAATTTTTCTTCCTTTATACTGTTTTTTTTTTGCTCTAAATAGTTAGTGTGTTGGTTGTATTATTTGCCTTTAGTATGGTACGTAAGGTCTTTATAATTCCCCTGTGATATTTTGTGCTGTTTGTTGCTGGCCGTCGCCTTTCGCTAGGTCATTTATCATCCCTGATCCCAAAATCATTTGACTTAGAGGGTTTTGGGTCTTTGTTCTTTAAAAAAAAATCTTGCTTTTCTCCTTTCTCTATATCATAAGGTAGTCCGTTTGAGTTGGAGGGCTTCCTTTCAGCCCATTTAACTTACAGGGTTTCCCTCCTTCCCTTGCCTTTGTTTCCAGTGAGGAGTTATCGTTTTAGTTAGAGACTTCTCCTCTGACTAGTAGAGATTGTCGTTTAAGTTAGAGACTTCTCCTTTGGCTTTCCCTCTGCTTGGTTTGTAGTGTTATTAAAAAAAAAAAAAAGGTTGTTTTCTGATTGTTGAATAGTCTACCAAGATGGGGAGAAAGCCACCAAAAAGGAATTGTCTGAGACTTTCTCATCTGTCCATCCACAGAATAAAGAATCCTGTACAATGGACAGGTACAGAAAGCGTATGATGTTCTGTAGTCCTGTCTCACCTTCATTCTTACATATGGGTTCGGAGCTGATCCTTGGCTCCGACTCAGCCGATTACAAAGCTCAAAGTCTCTTGGTTGGCTCATGGCAAGGTAGGTATCCCGTAGTGCACTAGTAAGAATCTCCCAGATCTCGTTTGCTACGTCTACGAGTTTAGAAGTGCTTCTTGCTTGGCCGTGGCTAAGTTGCATATTTTTCATTATTATTATAGTCTAATTGTCTTTTCTGCTTATAGATAACTTAGTTTACATAGTCTTAGTAATAGTTTGTTCATAGATAGTATATAGTAGTGTGTTTTGCTAATTTTCCGTAGTTATTTCTGTGAAATTGTTGGCTGTTCTAGGCCTGTTTTGTTCTCCCAGTGGTATCCTTTTTGTGTACCAATGATCCATGCAGGAGTTGCCCATGTCCCACAAGATTATCATAATGGAACCCTGCAAGAGGAACCTACATTTGTGGCTTCATTGTACTCAGGTGGTTCTGGGCAGACTGTTCATCCCCCCACAGCCAATAGCTACATTGAACACGGATGCTTCCCAGATAGGGTGGGGGGGGGGCATTATCTGGGGAAGACAGTCCAAGAGTTTGGCAAGAATACGAGAACCACTTGCATATCAATTTCCTAGAGATGAGAGCTGTGCTTTTGGTGTTGCAGGCATTCCACAACTCCCTTCCACTTGGAACGATTGCAGTCCAGACAGACAATATGTCAGTCGTGAGGTATATAAACAAACATGGAGGAACCAGATCTTACCCCCTAGGTTGAGAGGCTCAAAGAGTATGGCAGGAGCAGTCTCTTCTCAATTCTTTCTAATAGCAACGCATATCCTGGGGAAATCCAACGTGATAACAGACAAACTCAGCAGAGCTATTCTAAGTGGTCCCTGAAACAGGAAATTGCAAAACAGATTTTTCACAAGCGGGGCCAGCCTTGTTGCAACCTTTTTGTCACATCTATGAACATCATGTGCAGCAGCTACTTTGCCCTGATACCCCTCTGGGGGAATCACCAAGGGATGCACTTGTACACGATTGACCCCCCGCGTCTCCTTTTTGCTTTCCCTCCTTTTCCCTTGATCCCCAAAGTCTTTCATAAAGCCAACAGGTTGAGAAGCAGGTTAATACTCATCATCCCATACTGGCCTTGTCAAATTTGGTTCCACTTCTTATGGCCCCATCTACAAGAGAATCCATGGATTCTGGACCCAGTTCCAGACCTCCTGACTCATCCATCAAGGATGCTTCATCCCTTGGTCAAAACCCTTAAACTAACAGCTTGGCTGCTCCTCTTCCACTCCTAGCCAGGCTTCCAAATATATCTCCTACTGTGAAACATATTCTGATCTCATTCCATAAGATAACAACTAGAAAGCTTTATGCTAGCAAATAGAAAATGTTTTCTTTTTGGGCTCTCAACAATCACATTGATCCTTTCGCAGCCCCTATAACTTCTATTTTAGACTTTTTAGCAAAAATGTTCAATGAGGGTGCAGCAGCGGTTACCATAAGAGTTCAATTGGCTGCTATATCAAACTACCATATTGGAGAAATGGGATTCAAAATTCTGTCCCATAGACTGTGCAAGGCCTTTTTGAGGTACCTTTTTGCTACGGCCCCCAGTAAAAGAACCACCAGCTTCTTGGGACCTCAATTTGGTATTGTCCACTCTCATCCTGCCACCATTTGAACTGGCTTCATCTTGTCATCTGAAGTTCTCAACATGGAAAACAGTCCTTTTGGTGACTATCATATTAACTAGGTGGGTATCAGAACTCCGAGTATTGTCTATACATCCCCCTACTTGGTTTTCCATAAAGACAGTTTCCCTTAGAACTAATCCATCATTCCTCCCTAAAGTTTGCTCCAAGACAAGCAATCTATTGATCTACCTGTTTTCTTCCCAAACTGTGACAACAAGGCAGAATATAAATTACACCAATTGGATGTACACAGGCAATTACGTTTCGACCTGGACAGAACAAAAAAATTCAGGAAATCTGAGCAAATCTTTGTATCCCTTTCAGATAAAATGAAGGGTGCCCCAATATCAAAAGTTAGTCTGTCAAAGTGGCTTACTGACGCTATTACCTATTCATACACTTCTCAAAATAGACAACTGCCTGGGAAAATAAAAGGTCATTCAACAAGAGCCATTTCAACCTCGTCTGCTTTTCAGGCTAGGCTACCTATGGATTCAATTTGTGCTGCAGAGACATGGGTAAAACCTCATACCTCATTACAAAGTGGATTTGGCCTCCCAGAACAGGACTTCCTTTGGATCCACTGTTCTGAAGAGTTTGTTCCCTTGAGCCACCCAAGAAAGAAGGTGCTGGGAACGCTGTCCCAACCAGCAAAGAATGAAGGCGAGATAAGACAACATAACATAAAGAGGTTATGTACACATCATAACATTCCATGTTTGTTGTCCATCTCGCCTTCATTCTTGTGCCCCACCCTACTTCCCCCAGCCTTCGCTCCTGGAGGATTGAGAGGTCTTTACTGGATTTGGAACTCATGTTCTCTGATTCTCTTCTTTAGTCCTAGGTGGCACTTGTCTGTGTATGTACTGTTTTATATATATATATATATATATATATATATACATACATATATATATATATGTATATATATATATATATATATATATATATATATATACAACTATTACTCTGTTTAGTAAATGCAAACAAGATCTGGGTAATCTCCCTATACATGATGGGATAGGGTATAACCTAGAGCCAGTGGAAGCTCTCGAGCTTTAGTATAGGCCGAGTCAGAACCGATTCTCGGTTCCGAACCCAACCAGCAAAGAATGAAGGCGAGATGAACAGCAAACATGTAACTTTATGGTGAGTACATAACGTCTTTATTTTTCTGTCAGAATTGTTACTGGGTGTGAGGACTAGGGGTTTTAGTGGTTGTCCCTAAAAAAAAATTAGTTCAAACCATAGTTTTTTAGTCAGAACAAAAGAGTGGTATTTCCAGGCTTTGCTACTAGCTTGTCAGGCATTTTCTTCACTAGAAACATGGACCTGAGTTCCAGTTCCTCATTTTTTCCCTCGCTTATCCACAAGAGGAAAAAAGTTGTATGCAAGCCTTTGGTCTTGACACTAGTGTCCTCTTTGCCTTGGTCACCAATAAGTGACTCTGCTCTGGTTATATCAGATTTCTTTGACTGCTTATCAGTTTTTCTGAGCCCATCTGGTGTTGCTTCTCAGGAAGCTGCTAATGACCAAAGGGTAGGCTCATCCTCTGTGGTTGTTCAGCTGTCCTCTTTGGTTAAGAGAGAACCACTCTTGAGAGGTTCAGGGGAGGGAGCAGTCATTGTTCTTTTGTGAAGCTACACTGGGGAGCTTTATTCCTGGGGAAAGGATCATTCTTCAGGGACTCTTTCTTGGGTGTATCTCCCAGGTAAAGGAAACATAAAATTAAGCATTTTCCCTCACTTGTGTCCCCATCACCTAGGGCAAACTTGGAGGATTGGCTGGGTTTTGCAAAAGGTCTATTCAAAGCCTTTCAGTCTTTACATTCTGAGTCGCCCCTTTATTTAAAAAAAGAAGAGATTTTCCTGTCTCATATTTTGATTCTCAGCCTGAGGTACAGTAATTCAATTTAGACTGGGTTTCTCAATTTCCTGCTCCACAGAATGGAGAATCTGACTCTTGAGTAAAGTTTTATTCAGGTTCCCCACCTTAAGAGTTGTCTTTACTATTGCCGGAATGGAATTAGTTTAGTGGGAACAAAAAGAAATATCAGATTCCCAGCAAAGTTGTTCATAGGTTCATAGGTATGTACTAGGCTAATGGCACTGGGGCCTTTACAAGCCTAGACATAGCATTACACTGGCATACAAGCCTAGACATAGGATTACCCTGGCATAGTGCCACCCGACTTTAGTTCCAAGTGCCTCTGTCGATTAGAGCCACTGGAGTTATCCCCGGAGTGAATTTTCTGTTTCCCATCCACTCATCAAGATTTCTCTTGAAGAGGGCCAGCAAGGTGCTCTGCTTGACATGTATGGGAAGTCTATTCCACAGCATAAGCAGTCTATGGGTTATGAACCTATCCCTCCAGCATGTTCTGTTAATTGTGGTAATGAGGTTGAGGTCTCTGGAGCATGTGGTGTGGAGGGATTGGGATTTCTTTAGATGTAAAATTTCTAACAGAGCTGGGTCAGACATGGCTTTGTAGGTCAACCAGAGATCGTCTCTAAGTAGGCAATATGAGACAGAGAATAGTTGGAGTTTTTTGAGTCTGTCCATATAGGACAAGTGTTTAAGGCCTAGGATCCTCTTTGTGAGGTACTTTTGCGGCCTCTCCAGTTGTTGCAGGTGTCTAGAGAGGTTCATGCCAAGGGCATTGTACTCGATGATTGGCCTAATGAGGGAAGAGTAGAGGGAGACAAAGACCTCTTTCTTCCTGGATGCAAAACCCTTAGTAATGAGATGTGCCACATAGAAGGACTTTCTGACCACAGTGGCAATGTGGTGATCAAAAGAGAGGTTGCTGTCAACCTGTGTTCCCAGATCTCTTATAACACCTTCTGTATTCAGTGGACTACCATCAATGTGGTAATTAATGGGTACCCAGTTTTTCCCAAAGGGGATGACAACACATTTTTTGGCATTGAGCTTAAGGCCATGGTTCTGACACCAGTCGTTGGTCTCAGTGAGGCCATTCTGTAGGATGTCAACATCACTTGGGGAGTTAATAATAGCTCCTAACTTGCAGTCGTCTGCGAACATTGTCAGCCTTCGTCATCCCTTCGTGTTGGCTTGGACTTAGAGAAGTAGATACCAAACATGTCATTTGCTACAGATGGATTTTCCTCTACCTGTGGCTGTTCCTGTTTTTCCAGCTTTAGAGGATGCTTTCTTTGCAGCCAGTGGTTTGCCTGAGTGTTGTCCTTTTGCCCCCAGAAAGTATGATGAATTTTCAAACCCAAAATCATACCTTGCAGTGACTTCTCTGGCAAAACTATCTTCTATCAATCATCTCATGGCAGCTAACCATATTCCTACTAACAAGAAGTTATATCCTAGCTATTTTTTTCTGTCGTTTTAAGGATAGCAAGGCAACTTTTATTTTTTGTTTGTATTATATTTATTTGCTCTCCCCTGTCTTTTTCAAGAAGTGAGGAACACATACTCTTTAGTTTTAGTTTGACCTGATGGCTAGCAGTATAAATGACAGGTGCTTTACTTGTTAGAAGCAGATGAGGGATATTTAAGTAGCGCTTTTCATTGAGTGGACTGCGTGCTGACTTGAAGACACCATGACGTAGTGTCTGAGTGTTGGTGTGGATAGGATACCTCTGTTCAAATTTTACAACGATGAGTTATGTGATATCACTTTCTATATAGTCTTGTGAAACTTTCCATATTTTAAGTTACCTAATTATAGTAGTACTAACTTGGCATCAGCATAGTACAATACCTAACAGTTATAACTGTACTTAAACAATACTATTTTAGTTTTCATTATATTGCAGCACTTTCTGTAATTTATTTATTGGGTGTGTTTTAATTAGGTTGAAATATAGTTAATTGTTTTATTTGATTTAATTGATTATGCAGTATTCTTACATTCAAATATTTTTAAATTTTGTGTTTTTTATTTATGATTTATTCATTAAATCCATACAGTGTTGATGATTTAATAAAAAAAAAGATTCATGAGTTGTATGATAAATGTGGAGCATACTTAAAGAAATCTGAAGCTATGTGTCATAATTGTGAAATTCTGTTTGAATTAACTAACATAGTTAGTAGGTTCATAGGTAAATATTAGGCTAACAGCCACCAGGGCCTTTGTAAGCCTAGCCGCTCAACCAAACCCACTTGTATTCCTATATATCATGGGGATTTATTAGTAGGGGTTATGTTTGTTATGAAGTTTCTAAAGGTTATGTGTTGGGGAGGTGTTAGTTTGGGCATAGTTACTCTCTGCCTCTGTCAGAGACCCAGGGTGAATTTATGTTCAAATTATTGGTCAAGGTTACACTTAAATAAGCTTACTCACTGCCTCTGTCTATCAGAGACATTGGGGCCATACACGGAGTGAATTTCTGATTTCCTATCATTGGTCAAGGTTATTCTTAAATAAGTTTAGAGATGGACTCTGTTTCACATGGCTGGAGAGCCTATTCCAGAGCATGGGAATCCTCTGAGACACGTCTATCTTCAAAAACGAAAACACAGTCAGAGTGAAGGCTCAGTGGCAAAAATACATAAAATATCAACAACAAACCACTGACACCAACATGAAGCGTGAAACAGTTTTAATATCCAAAAAGACTCAAAGCTTTCAGGTATAAGATACCCTTCCTCATTGCTGACAATACACAATTCAAATGACACACCTTTTAAATCATGAAAGTTAATTACACAGCCAATAAAAACAGAATAAAAAAACAGTTCAAACATTTAAAGTCATATCATACAGAAACATCATTTATCATTTATATCAGAACTATAAAGTTCATATAACCATAAAAATATAAGCATAAAAAATACTTTCTATAAAAAATGTTTCTTATATATATATATATATATATATATATATATATATATATATGGTTCCCATTCAGAAGCCTGAAACATCATAAGCCTGAAAATCAAAATCCTGAAACCAAAAGCCTGAAAATTCAGAATCCTGAAAACTCAAAATCCTGAAAGCCCAAAATCCTGAAAGACCAAAATCCTGAAACTCAAAATCCTGAAAACACAAAATAGACATACTGATGTCATTGTGGCTTTGCTATTGTTAGCCCTGTGGTGTTAGGTCATGCGTTGGGGTCAGGTAAGTGTGCGGTTGGTTTTATTTTAGGGTTAGGCGGTTTAAGTGAGTTAGGGTTATGGCAGGTTAGGTATGTATGCAATAGTGACAAATATTGGGGTTAGGGGCGGTTTAAGTGAGTTAGGGTTAGTTCGCAGGTCAGGTGAGTGTGCGATAGTGACGGACCTTAGGGTTAGGGTTAGGGTCAGGGTCAGTTGGTAGATATTAGTGTCTTTATAGTGACATATTAGCATTATTTGTGTTTTCAGGATTTTGAGTTTCAGGATTTTGGTCTTTCAGGATTTTGGGCTTTCAGGATTTTGAGTTTTCAGGATTCTGAATTTTCAGGCTTTTGGTTTCAGGATTTTGATTTTCAGGCTTATGATGTTTCAGGCTTCTGAATGGGAACCATATATATATATATATATATATATATATATGTATATTATAAAATGTATTTTATAAAATGACTCGCTTTACCTTAAGCACAGGCTTAATAGAAACAGCTTGATTTATACCAGGTATATGATCTGCTCACAAAAGTAAAATCCAATTAAGTTCTTTATTTTCCAACTTGGTGTTTATATCACCTCTTCTCACTGATTTCACTAAAAGCTCAATAACCCTAAATTTAAAATTATGTGTAGTGTTTTCTGCTATGTGTTTTGCAAGAGAGTTGCTCATAATTCCCCACCTAATATCAGAATTATGTTCTATAATTCTTTTAGGCGTCGAGATTTGCCGACATAAGAACTTGCACATTTTGTGCAAGTTGCAAGATAAATAATATTGCAAGTATTGCAAGTAGCATAACATCTAAAAAAAAGGTAGTGCCCATTGTAGGATGTATAAAGCTATTACTTTTTCTATAAAAGAACAACAACAGCAGCTGAAACACATAAAAGTGCCTTGTTTCATTATTCTGTTTCTATCAACGTCTTTCTTCATATCCTTATTACATAACCTACTCCTCAAATTGGTACAGTTCCTATAGGTAAATAATGGTATTCCTTTAATAATTTTACTAAGATCAGGTAGGGTCTTAAGAATCACCCAATTATCAGACACCACTTTTCTGATACCAGGGGTACATCTACTATATGTAGTAACTTAGCGAACAATACCCTGTTGGTTCGTATCTTTTACCCTAGTAATTTCACTAGGCACATCATTGAAAAAGGGTCTAGCCAACAAATCCCTATTGTCAGGTACATCATTTTTAATTCTAGCAAGCATTTCTTCCTCATAACCCTTTCAACGAATGCCTGTATGGTTTCATCCACCTGTCTCATACAGTCGATATCATTGGTATTAAGTCTAGTAATACGTGTAACTTGGGCGTTAGCTATTCCTTTATAGACGTGTAGGGGATGCATGCCTTTTCTGTGCAGATATGTATTCCTCTGTACACTTTTCTTAAAAAGTGAAGTGTGTAAACTCTGTCCTTCACGTTTAATATAATTTAATTTAATATGCGCAACCGTGCAAAAAATGCATTAGGCTGGACAAAAAATCCTACTACACAACTTTACAAACTAAATACCAACACAACCCGCAAAAATTTTGGAAAAATGTAAACCAGCTACTAAAATCCACCCAAAAGGCTACCCCCAAACCAACCACCCCCTGACACTAAAGTTCCCATTGAAACACAATTCAACTCCCACTTTGTGAACTCAATTCTATCCTTAGTATCACAGGACAGTTCCTTCCTCACTATTTCCCCCAGCACAAATAACACTAATACAAGCTTTACCCTCAAAACAGTTTCCACCACTTCAATCAAAAGCATGCTCTCCAAACTAAAAACCTCATCAACAGCAGCCGGCCTACTCCCCAGCTATTTCTTGAAACTCACAGCAGATGCTATTGCTATCCCAGTCTCCACTCTCATAAACAGATGAATTGTTGAAAACTATGTGCCCAAACTCTGGAAAATATCCTATGTTACACCCATACATAAAGGCGGGACCTCCACTGAACTTAATAACTACAGACCCATTGCTTTACTCTCCCCCCTGGCCAAAATCGTAGAAAAATGCATCCGTACCCAGATGCTAAACTATCTCCTAGAGAGCAACATCCTGTCACCTACTCAGCATGGTTTCAGACCTGCCCATAGTACCACTTCAGCCCTCCTCTGCTTCACAGACACAGTAAACCGTCTAAAAAATGAAGGCCTACAAGTGTCAACTTTTTTTTGGATATGCCCAAAGCATTTGACACAGTCTCACACCAAATCCTGCTAAACAAACTAAACCAATATCATCAATCAAATTCCACTCTTACCTGGTTCCAAAGCTACTTAACTGACAGGTACCAAGCTGTGAAATGGGAAAATTATCTCTCTCCTCAGCTGCCCATAACTATAGGAGTCCCACAGGGTTCTATCTTAGGACCACTACTATTCACAGTCTTCACAAATGACCTCCATACCTCCACACAACATGCATCTATAATTCAGTATGCAGATGACACTACCTTAATCTGTGCTGCACAAAACATTCCCACACTCCTGCAAACAACTCAGCTAGCATTTACTGACGTTGAAAACTACCTTACCAAAGCCCAACTTATCCTCAATCCAAAGAAAACTCAGCTTATGATTATAACCAGTTCTAGCAAAAACACTAACAGTCAATTCACTATCTACTCCACTAATGCTACTCCAATTGCTCCAGTGGCACAGGCTAAGCTATTGGGAATAACCATAGACTCCCACCTAAAATTTGATAGTCATCTCAACTTAACTATTAAAAAAGTACATGCCAGAATGGGGTCGCTCTACCGTATCAAACCATTTCTTACCAACAACACAAGATCAGCCATTGCTCGCTCCCAACTTCTATCCACCTTACTCTATGCATCTCCCATTCTGACTAATCTCAACAAAACTGAACTAAGCAAAATGGAAGCCTGCTATAACAGAATTGCCCGCTTTGCTGTAAATTGCTCATATAGAACTCATCACTGTACTGCTTTGAGACAGCTCCACTGTCTTGAACTGCCCAACCTCCTAACCTACAATCAGCTCTGCCTCTGTCATTCTATGTATTACCTTCCCAATAAGTGCCCTGCCCTCAAAAACCTAGTACAACATCACTCAGCCAAAAGGCCTCTTAGATCATCAAGCAAACTACTACTAGAAGTCACCAACAGCTACAATAGCTTTGGAGATGCACTATATAGTAGTTCAGTGGCTAAAAAATGGAACTCTGTCCCTACAAGCATTCAAAACACATCATCCAAAGCCTCCCTTAAAGACCTCATCAGGCAACATCTCAAGGAAAGTTGGCAGTGCCATGATTGCTCCCCAGGCTAGTGAAAGCGGATAACACATACATACAAAATCTAGAGCACTTGATAATAGTTTTCAATCTTACTCACAAAACACTGGCTAATCTACAATGTATGTACTGTACCTGTGTACTATGTATGTATTCTATACTGGTACCTGTGGTGTAGTGACTTGAATGCATTCTTTATTTGGTGCATCCTGGCTCCAGATAAGCAGCTAACTGTTATCTTCTCCTTGTTCAGTCTGGGGAGTGGGGTATGTGTTTTATAATGGAGTCCCCTATGACAGGAGTCACGAGTAATGTGTTTGCTTGCTCTATGACCTTTACTCTTGGGACTCACTGGATGTTGACATATGTGTGATGTTTGATGCTGCTTTTGGTGAATGCGTTAGAGATTTTTGAGGCTAAGCATTCCTATTTATAGGCTTCTTGCATACTGTGTCTGTTTCTTTAAGGATACATGATTGTCTGTGAACATGAGACAATTGCTACATTGTCTCAGGGTGCCCATATCTACCAAACTGGCTACAGAGACATTTGGAAATTGCATATCTGTGCTGTCCAGACTTGTGTTTGGGTGAGTTACTGTAGGTTATGGACTGGGTTATACAGAGGTCCTCCTGGGTGGTCTAAAGGGTTAGGCACTAAACTAGGTTAGTGTGTGCTAAGATTTGGTAGTAGTGCGAGTTAATGTACAAAGTAACTGCTCTAATCAAATATTTTAGTGATAGCCTAACTTGTAATTGTCCATATGTTAAAGCCTTTAAATCTATTCATGATTTTATACTAGATTGAATGGAGGATGTTTCAAATGTTAAAAATAATAATTTAATTGATAATACACATTTGGTAAAAAAATATAATAGTGTAGTAAAGTAACAGTGAAAGTCTTGGAAAAAGGAAACCAGAATGAAAGTAAAACTGTGAAGGTAAAGAAAAGGAAGAAAGGGATGTTACAAAATACGAATAAGAAAAAATGCAGTAAACAGGTGGATTCTGCTAATGATTTACATGGCGAGACTACTGACAGCTTAACTTCTTCAAATATTCTAGCTAGTGATATGAGTGCTGCACACTGCAAAGAGGAAACGGATATAGATTTCAAGCAAATACAGGTAAATAGTAAGGTAACTGATGTAGCAAATCCATCAGTTATTCTTAATAAGTTGTTTTGTTGTGCTTTTTATCCTGAAGTGATAACAGTTAAAAGTAGTCCAAAGCAAAAATTTAATTCAGAAGAAAAGAATGACTCTAATGATAAAAAGCAGTTAAATACAGGGATTGATACTGATTCCTTAGAATGTTTCAGTGAATAATAGTAAAGAAGAATTAGTATATGATTACACTGAAAAGAATATTACTTTCAGGAAAAGGAAAAGTAAGACCACTTTGGATTTACCTAAGTTATTCATGAGCCTTTTAAAAGGGAAAATTGTTAGTCAAGAGGACAAATCAAGGCTGGTAGATTCTCATTCTGAAGATTTGGTTTTAGGTTACTTTGTGTTTAAATTAACTGTTAATGAACTCTGTGAAAAAAATAGAGAAGCGGTTACAGTTTCATCATTGCCTCGATTGAAACTAACTGATCTGAATAAAATAACTCATAAGCTTCAATCAGTACCTCACTCACCTATACAAACAATTCAGTATTGGATATGGTTGAATACCTGGAAACTAATAAAATTCAGTATATCCTATGTGAAATTATTCCATCACAGTCCTAGTCTCATTAGATTATTACAAAGGCTCACATGTTCAATAATTGGCTAAGGCAAATTGCACAGTTAATAAGATTGAATCGATTAAGTATTGAAAGGATTATGTTCTGGATAACAAACTGTTTTAACAGTCAGATTTAATCTTAATTTGTATGGACTACCTATTTTGTGAGGAAATATTTGAATACATATATTGGTTTTTAGGATTAGGTCCAGTGCAAAAGGTAAGATAAAGATCTCTAGATCTAATAGAATTGTAAATTGTTAGTTTTGTAACACACAAAGTATAGGGAAGAAATGTGATAAATTAAATGGATTAATATATGAAGGGCAGTATAAACTTATAACAGTTGTTAAAGCATGGAATTCAACTGGTTATAACCTCAGTGGTTTTGTGAAATATCATTGTTTAAGGGAAAACTCCAGAGATGGTGCAATTAACTTGTGGAGCCATGACTCAGTTTGCTCTAAACCTATTAAAGAAATAACTGAGATAGAAACTGTTGTAGTACAGTTAAAATATGCTGACAGTAACACAGTAGATCATATTGCAGTATGTTACTGAGCCCCTTTTAAGGATAGTGTTGCTCATTGGGACTTTTTACACAAATTAGAGAACTATTTAGAAGTGGGGCAGCCACGGTGGTGCAGTGGTTAGCGTTTCTGCCTCACAGCAAGAGATTTTCCAGTTCGATTCTTGGCTGGGGTGCCTTCTGTGCGAAGTCTGCATGTCCTCCCTGTGGTCGTGTGGATTTCCTCTGGGTGCTCCGGTTTCCTCCCATATCCCAAAGACATGCAGTAAGTGGATTGGACACACTAAATTGGCCCTAGGTGTGAGTGTGTGTATGTGTGTGCCTTCTGTGGAAGGTTGGGCGCTGGGCTGGCAACTCGACACCATAAAACTCCACTGCCAATCATGAGCGGACAGGTGATCCGCTGTGGCGACCCCTAAACGGGAAAAGCCGAAAGAAGAAGAGAACTATTTAGAAGTCACAGATATCATACTGTTGGATGATTTTTACCATCAAGATATTTTCTGGGTTGATTATTCAGCTAGCACTATTTTTAAAAGGAAATTTGTTTACATGATAACCTATGCTAATTTGACCCCATTAATAGTCATTAGGAGTAGAGGCAGAAGTATATGTGACCTAATCCTAACTACTAAGTTGGGGTGATATAAAGATAGGGCCTCCTCTCGGATGCTCAGACCACTGTTCATGACATTTACTCTTAAACTGCTTCTAGATAACAAAGTATGTCCAAAATTTAAAAAAAATATATATATAATTTGGGGTGTATTAATTATAGGGTTCTATATTAAAACATCGAAGTTTCAAAACTTCGAATGTTCTAATATCGAACCCTATTCAGCGAAAGCTGAAAATATCGAAGCAACAGAAAACCAAATTTTTTCGTAGGGAAAGAATTCAGTCGTCCGTTTCTGTTGCTTCAGTATTTTCAGTGCTGTGGTAGAAAGTTACGGGTCAGGTTCTGGTAAGTGTGCGATTGAGTGCGGGTTAGGTTAGCTAGGGTTAGGGTGCAGGTTAGGTATGTGTGCGATTGTGTGGATGTGAGGGTTAGGCGGGTTAGGTGAGTTAGGGTTAGGGTGTGAGTCAAGTGAGTGTGTGATTGTGTGGACGTGAGGGTTAGGGTGGGGTAGGTGAGTTAGGGTTAGGGGTGAGTGTGTGATAGTGACGGACCTTAGGGTTAGGGTTTGGGTAAAGGTAAGTGGATAGTTAGTGGTGTGTGTATAGTTTAGTGTAGGGTTAGGTGTAAGATTTTAGGTGTATGTGTGTGGATTGCTGTTTGTTTGGTGTGCTTGTGTTGTGTGTATGTGTTTTGGAACAGCAAATTTTTTTCCTAGGAAAAAAATTGCTGTTCTGTATGTTCGATGTTTTCAGCTTTCACTAAAATAGGGTTCGATATTAGAACATTCGAAAGTTTTGAAATTTCGATGTTCTAATATAGACCCAGTTATAGTATTTGAACTGACAGGATATAAGACTTAAATTTTGATAATTTCTCTTTGTTACATACTATGGAGTTTTGGTATAAGTCACTGGAAGAAATACTTTCCAAAGGTTTATTGGATACTGAATAGGAAACTTGTGGTAGGTATTTTTACCTCACTAGTTGGAGTAAATACTTTTTCTTTTTAAGTGTTTTAATTAATTATCATTTGTATAGGAAGTATTCTACAAATAAGAACAAGAGACTTTTTTAATAAAGTGTATAGAAATGTCAAACTTCAAATCAAAGAGGCTAAAGGAAATTTTGAATTACAGCTGTTAAAACAAGCACCATATAAAAATATTTTCTATAAGTAGTTTAATTAATTTAATAAAGATATTAAAACTCCATCAGTTAAAATTGAAGGACTAAAAATGTCAGGTCAAAGTGTTATTGATATTGTTGGTAGCTATAATAATCAAGTTGATGTTTCTACTTTTTCTATAGCAGTAGAAGGTTCTTGTATTCTAATTCCTATCAATATGATTATTAGTGGTTCACTTACTAATATTGAACATCATGGAATTGTTAAAGAAAGATCCACTATAAGCAACCTAATAAGTTTTTACAACCCACCTACAGTTGCACTGGAATTTGATTTTATTCCTGGGGTTATTCATTTGGATTTGGCCAAGGCCTTTGACTGCATACCTTTTTCAGTAATTTGTAATGGTTTATAAACATTAACTGTTATATTATTAAATGGATAATGGAATGGCTAAGTAACAGGAAGCAGTGTGTGAAGTTCCAAAATACATTGTGATATCTGACTCTTCCTTCAAGAGTACCTCAGGGATCTGTGTTGTGACCTGTTTTATTTAATGCAGTTTTCTACTATGCCAAGGCACTGTAAGCTGTAGAGTTATAAATATGCAGATAATTGCAAGATGGGGTTTGTAATACAAAGTAATTAAGAGTATGATGAACTGAACACCTACATGAAGTTATCAAGTGGCTGGGATTCTAGTTCAGTTCTGAAATTTAGATGTTAAGTTGTCTATCTCGCCTTCATTCTTGCTGGATGGGTTCGGAGCCGACCTCGGCTCCGACTCGGCCACTCTAAAGCTCGAGAGTTGGTTCCACCGGCTCGAGGCTCCCCTTATATCCCACAATGCTAGGCGAGAGTTACCTCAGATCTCGTTTGCCGCTACAGCTTCGAGGTTGGTTATTCTACCGGTTCCTGGTGAGTTTTAGCTTTTCTATAAAAAGTTACTCTTTTTACCCCTTTTTTAGTTTAATTATTCTTAAATTAGTGTAGTTCATTGAACTTTATCCCCGAACCTAATTTTTCTCGTTTCTTGTTAAAAGAACTTTTAGTTCTTCCCTTGGGCCTTAGGCCTTCCCTTCCCTAGGGAGTGTTTGTGTAGTGTACTACTGTTTATTGTACTTTATTTTTAGTATTTTTACTAAAGTTTGTTATTCTGACAGGGTATAAATGGTGTGTTTGAGTGTGTGTTTGTGTTCACCAGTTAGGCTATGTCTAAAGAAGCAAAGGTCTCGATTCAAGAAGTGTGATGCGTGCTGTCAGAAAATGTCTCTGACAGACGCTCACACTTCTTGTGTCTATTGTCTGGGGCCTTTGCACCTGCAGGACTCCTGTGCTGTCTGCCATGGCTTCAGCCCCAGGGTCCTGCAGGAAAGGAAAAACAAGCTTATATTGAGAGGCTTGTTGAAGCCTGAGGATTCCCTGTCTGTCTCAACAGGGAAGCCCTCCAAGGCATCGAGGTCTTCGGCTCCGGCTTCTGAGCCGAGACCTCAGGTTGTTCAACCTTTGCCTTTATCGGCTCCGGCTGGAGCCGATAAGACTCAGTCCACAGTTTCTGTGGCTTCCTCGGCTCCGGCCGGAGCCGAGGTTATCGAGGTACCCGTGTCGGCTCCGACAAGATCTTCGGAGCCGACAACCAGAAAGAGGTCTAGGTCACCTTCTCTTGGCTCCGTTCATTCGGCTCCAGGATCTCCCCTGCTGTCTGAACGGAGCCAAAGGTCTCATTCCTCTAGGTCATCGAGGCTGTCCGATCATGACCTTCAGAGGGTGGTGAGTCGACTACTCAAGTCTGAGGCACTAGCCCAGATGCTTCAGAGCCCGACTCATCAGTCGGTGCCTGTCCCGGTCCAGCAACTCCTTCCTCCTTCGACTCTCTTGAGTTCGGAGCCGGGTCGTGTCGGAACCGAGACTGTGGTCACCTCGGAGCCGAGACAATTGTCTTCGGCCCGCCTTCGCTCCGTTTTCTTCCATGGAGGAATCTCGGCGCCGGACTTCCCTCGTCGGCTCGAGGGGTGAGTGGCATCGGACCCTTGTCCGACCCCTCTCCCTCTCGGTGCTTGGCGCTGGTGAGTTCGGCTCCGCCATCGGCCTCGGAGCCATCACTGTCGGTGCCGAGGGGGTCCTTAGCTCCTCGGAGCGGGGACCTCTGGCTCTGCCTGACAGGGGTGCTTTCGAGGTCATGCGGAGTGTGTTAGAGCCTGGCTCTACTCCACAGTCGGCTCCGTCAGCCCCTCCCTCTATGCTGCCTCAGGGTAAGTCGACTCACTCCCTCATCCCGGACCGCAGAGAGCCAACTCCTCAGGAGCTCCTTTGGGATTTCATCCTCTTCGAGGCCTCTCCTGATTTGGCAGAAGAGCCCCTCGGGAGAGGAAGTGCAAGCGGAAGCACATCGACTCACCTGCGTCTATCACGGCCGACACAGATCTGGATGATTCTGAGCGTTACCCCCGTTCCCCTTCTGAAGATGTCTCATTTGCAGACATTCTGGAGATCCTTAAACAGAGGGGAAATTGGCCAGCCCTCAACCCTTCGGAGGACGAATCTGTGTATCTTGAGGCGTTTGGCTCTCGTCCTTCCACCTCCTGGGTGTCCCCCGCCTTCGACCCCCTCATGCAGGTGGTTGCTAAAAAGGCATGGACGGCTCCTGATTCAGTGGACCCCACTCCCAGGAGACCCTCCAAATTCATCACAGCTCCATCAGACAAGGAATTTTTATCAAAAGGAGTCTCTGTGGATGCTATGGTGGTAGCTGCCGCCACAAAGAAGGAACTGGCCGATCCTTCAGTGCCTGTCCATCCACCTAACAAGGAATCTAGGTCCATGGATAGGTGCGGGAAGCGGATGTTCTCCTCAGCGACATTTACTATGCGTCGCTGAATTACCTGTGCCATTTCACTCGTCTTCAAAGGGACTTGATCAAAGAAGCGGGTGAAATGCTGAAGGACCCTACAGCTGCGGGTTTCCAAGAGAAAATGAACACGCAGCTGGCTATCCTTAATTCTATCTCCAACTCCTCCATGCGCCTCCTCTCTTATGCGGCCGATGGAGCGAGCAGAGCCGCAGGAACAGAGGTAGCCTTACGTAGGCACGCCTGGATGCGGCTATGCAATTTTGCGGAACCTTTCAAGACGTCTTTCACGAACTCCCCTTTTGATGGATCATCTCTTTTTGGTCCACAAGTGAAAGAGACCCTGACTAGGTGCGAGACTGATGGCAAAACCCTTTCTGCCGTCGGAGTCCGTTTTTCTACTCCTTCTAGGCCTTACCCCAAAGGCCAGAAGGGGGGAAAGATGTGGTTCCGTAAACAATCTCAAGGGACTTCGCCTGACGACAGAGTCGGTTCCCCGCCAGAGGCAGAGGGGGGAACAACAATGGTAGACGTCGCCCTAGAGGCAGAGGGGGTCCGCAGAACCAGGGCAATCGAGAAACGTCCTCCGATAAGCCCTTTCAGCATCCCTGAGGTGTTGCCCGACTGCCCATCTTCGGAGGCAGTCGGGGGAAGATTGTCACTGTACCCGGAAGCCTGGCTATCCTTGACACAAGACAAATGGGTACAGTCCATCATTTCCGAAGGTTATTCTATTCCCTTTCTTCGTTTTCCAAATCAGTCAAAAAAACCCCTTCCAGATGTTCCACCCGCTCAAAGGGATATAGCAGCTTGGGAAATTTCAAAACTGCTTGCAAAAAGAGCTATTCAGCCAGTGCCAGCAGACCAACTAGGATCCGGAATCTACTCAAGGTTCTTTTTAGTTCCAAAGAAAACAGGGGACTGGAGACCAATTTTGGATCTCAGTATCTTGAACAGATCGGTCAAGAAAACAAGATTTCGGATGGTCACGCTGCAATCCATTTTTCCCCTATTGGGGAAAGGAAACTGGATGTGCTCTATAGACCTTCAGGACGCGTACTATCACATAAAAATGAACAGGCGCTCCAGAAGATTCCTCCGCTTCAGGCTGGGAACCAGTCATTTTCAATTCAGGGCCCTGCCCTTTGGTCTCACCACTGCCCCCCGGGTGTTTACCAAATGCATGGCAGTGGTAGCTTCTCACCTGAGACGACAAGGATTCCAGGTGTTTCCATATTTGGACGACTGGCTCCTCACAGCTCCCACCAAGCATCTCCTTCTGATGGCCAGAGATTACACTTTTCGCCTGTCAAAACTGGGTATCTCAATAAATTGCGAAAAGTCTGTTTTGTCGCCTTGTCGTACTATTACCTACATAGGCGCAAATTTAGATACTGTAAACATGTCTGCAACACTAACGAACCAAAGGATATCAGACATTCAAAATTTAGTATCACTACTTCTCAACAACAACAGAGCCAAAGCCAGGTTAGTTCTAAAGGTGTTGGGAATCATGGCAGCGCCATACCTCTCCTTCCATTGGCCAGATACCACATGCGAATCCTTCAGTGGATGCTTTTTCTCAATGGTCATACCAGGAACTTCCAATGTCTCACACCATTATGATCACGCAAGCGTGCAAAAGCATCTCATGTGGTGGATGTCTTCCCCCCAGCTCCTGTTGGGGAGACCATTTGTTCCACCTCCTCCGGTTGCTACTCTGACAACGGATGCCTCCCTGATCGGGTGGGGGCATTATCAGGGCAGGACAGTCCAGGGCACATGGCAACCAAACGAATGCCACTTGCACATAAATGTTCTGGAGATGAGAGCAGTGCTTTTAGCGTTGCAAGCCCTTCAAGACTCTCTTCCTTTGGGAACGATTGCAATCCAGACAGACAATATGTCTGTAGTGTGGTACATCAACAAACAAGGCGGAACCAGATCATACCCCTGTGTCGAGAAGCACTCAGACTGTGGCAATGGGCGATTTCTTCTCAGCGTTTTCTGATAGCAACGCACATCCCGGAAGTCCAATCACATTGCGGACAAGTTGAGCAGAGCTATTCTCATGCCTCACGAGTGGTCTCTGAAAGACTCTGTAGTGAGAGAGATTTTTCTCAAGTGGGGTCAGCCTTGCTGCGATCTTTTTGCTACTCCCCAAAACAGCAAGTGCAGAGAATACTTCACTCTATTCCCTTTACCAGGCCAACCCAGCAGGGACGCTAGTCCAAGTTTGGCCCGGGACTTCTGTATGCATTTCCTCCTTTCCCACTGATCTCTCAAGTAATACAGAAAGCTATCGCTCAGAAGGCCTCATTGATCCTCATTGCTCCTTACTGGCCTCGGCAAGTGTGGTTCCCCTTTCTACATCGATTTCTTTTGGAGCGACCGTGGAATCTGGACCTAGTTCCAGATCTTTTGATCCATCAGTCGGGTCAGTTTCATCGCTCCCTCCCCTTTCTGAACCTCACTGCTTGGTTCCTCCACTTCCAACCGTAGCCAGGCTTCCTCAATTATCTCACTCTGTTAGAGATATTTTGATAGCTTCCCATAAATCTTCCACTCGAAAGATTTATTTGAGTAAGTGGAAACGCTTTTCATATTGGGCACAAGGAAAGGACATAGATCCTTTCACCGCTTCCATCCAACTAGTCCTTGATTTTCTTGCTGAACTTTTCCATGCAGGTTCATCTCCATCTACTCTTAAGGTTCAATTGGCAGCTATTTCTAATTTCCATGTGGGTATTTCTGAATCTTCCCTAATGTCCCACAAACTCTGCAAAGCCTTTTTGAAAGGAGTTTTTCTTCTCAGACCTCCTGTAAGAAATCCTCCTTCTCCTTGGGACCTAAATTTAGTTCTTGCTTCTTTGATTCTTTCCCCTTTCGAACCTGCAGCTTCATGTTCCTTAAAGTTATTATCATGGAAAACTCTCTTTCTGGTGGCTATCACATCAGCTAGAAGAATTTCAGAACTTCAAGCACTCAGTTGTCGTTCTCCTTACCTTGTGTTCCATAAGGACAGAGTTTCCTTACGAACTAACCCGTCCTTTTTGCCTAGGTGGTTTCAACTTCAAATCTAAACCAGTGCATTGACCTCCCTGTCTTTTTCCCGGAGTATTCAAATAGGTCTGAACAAAAATTACACTGTCTGGATGTTCATCGTCAATTAAGGTACTACTTGGACAGGACGAAACAATTCAGAAAATCTGATCAACTGTTTGTCTCCTATGCGGAAAGCAGAAAGGGACTTCCAGTTTCAAAGGTATCTTTATCCAGATGGCTAACATCTCTGATTACCCTTGTTTATGAGATTAGACACCAAAAACTGCCTAATAAGCCTAAAGCACATTCCACCAGAGCTTTGGCTACTTCTCTAGCCTTCCAAGACAGACTGCCTATTGACACCATTTGTGCAGCGGCTACTTGGGCTACTCCTCACACTTTTATTTCCCATTATAAGTTGGATTTAGCTTCTAGGCATAGAGCTAATTTTGGTTCCACTGTTCTCAGGAGTCTGTTCCGTTAGGCCACCCGGGACAAGGTGCTAGGGACGCGTCCCATCCAGCAAGAATGAAGGCGAGATAGACAACTTAACATATAGAAGTTATGTTCTTACCATAACGCTCCATGTTAGTTGTCTTCTTCGCCTTCTTCTTGGCCCCACCCTCCTTCCCCTGGCCTGGACAGACCTAGAGGAGTTGTGATCGTGACCTCTCTTTCTACCACCTCTTTCTTAGCTATATGCTATTATGCATATTTCTTGTTTCAGGATGTAGGTCACCCTTCTTCTTCCTGTTGTTAGAGGTGGATTCTGTTTTTTACAGTTATACTGTTTCTGTTATAAGCTGGGGTTAGCTTACAAACGAGATCTGAGGTAACTCTCGCCTAGCATTGTGGGATATAAGGGGAGCCTCGAGCCGGTGGAACCAACTCTCGAGCTTTAGAGTGGCCGAGTCGGAGCCGAGGTCGGCTCCGAACCCATCCAGCAAGAAGAAGGCGAGAAGAAGACAACTAACATGGAACGTTATGGTAAGAACATAACTTCTATTTTAGATAAATGCAATGTTATGTATGTTAATCAGAAAATACAAAGAAATCTAGTCTCTTTAGATGCAGTGAATTTTACAGGAGTGTAGCAATATAGGGATCTTGGTATTATAATATCACCGGATTATTTATTTAAGGCTCATATTATTCAGGTTAGTATTACACACTGAAATTGATAGATTATTTATTATAGTCTCTATCTGCTAGAGATATGAGTTGTTTGATTACAGTATATAAAACTTATATTCACCCCATTATCGAATATACTAGCTTGGTCTGTATCTATATTAAGAGTCAGATGAGAATTTTAGAGGGAGTCCAATGCAGGTTCACTAAAGATTGCTGCTGTCAATGAATATGATCATATGAGCAGTTAAAAGTATTTAAACGTTTATTACATAGTTTATAGATACATTAGTGGAACATTAATTTTAGCTTACAAAACATTTTATGGTGAATTGCAAATTTTGTTCAATATGGAGGTTTATAAAAATAATAAAGCATTAAGACATAGTAATATGAAAATTTAGATGTACTTATGCTAAACAAAATTGAGATATACTTTTATTTCAAATCAGATGGCTATTTTGTGAAGTAATATTCCAATTAATAGTCGTCAGTCTAATATATTTAAAAACTACAAAAAAATCTTGAATAATTAGGTAGGGAATGTTAAATGTGTGCCTTATCTTATGGAATCAGTGTTCCTAGAAGGCCTTCTGGCCCATAAACTGTCTTAGAACTTATGAGCTTATGAACCTAAGATGGAAAGCTTTAGGTTGCTTTAGGAAGAAAGTTTATATTTCTTCTACCTTAGCCATCAGAATAGCTCATTTTCAGGCTCACATATCCAAGTTTCTGCTGGCTTGCTTTGACTATATGAGAAAGTTCATTATTGACCTCTCTTCTTCAGAGATTAGGGCATCTCTGAATTCTTTAGTATCTTCTCTGCCTCTGTCAGGTAACTAAGCACTTTCTGAAATGCCCGTATGGCACTGCTGATACTGTTTCTAAAGCAGCTGCCACTTGGTCACTGATGAGACGATTTGCCTGATTGCCTTCTCAGAACTTATCAGAGGATGTCAAATCAGAGCTTCTGAATGCTTCCCTGGATAAAAAATGTATTATTTGGCCCTTCCTTTGCTGAGGTCCTTAAAGTATTTCATGAAAGAGGAAAATTAACTCAGGGGATTACCAAAAATGTTCAATGCTCCTTGCCAAAATGTAGTAGAAATTTTCCTTCCAGTACAGGTTCCTTTTATAAGAAACAGAATAAACAGTCTCAACATGGCACGGGTGAACAAAATTTCACAAATCAATAGCAGGGTAGTTCAAAAAAGAAGGATGAGACCTCTCAAAACCATGGGCTGTCTCAGAAATCAGACCAACTGCCTCATGTTTTCAGCCTGCAATTCAGTAAAGCTGTCCCAAAGTCGAGATCTTCACTTCCCTCTGTGGCATCAAATAATTTCAGACACTTGGGTTCTAAGCATCATTCAAAAAGGCTGCATCTGGCACTAGGATTCCCCTCATCCTTTTCAAGAGATTCCTCTACATCCACCCAGTTAAGCCTTGCTCATTTCTTATATCCTAGATCAACTGCTAGCTCAAGGGGTTATATAATCTGTTCCCCCAGATCAAATTAAGGTTATTATTCAAGAATCTTTCTGGTGTCAAAGAATAAAGGAACTTGATCCTAGATCTTTCTTTTCTAAACCTCTATATCAAAATCACAAAATTCAAATTCGTCTCTCTGCAGTCTCTGTTGCCATTCATCCCACCCCTCAGTTTTCTTATAACTGTGGATTTAAAAGGTGCTTATCATCACACCCCAGTTCGCAAAGATTTCAGATGTTTAAGCTTTTCTATGTATGGTTTATATTTTCAATTCTCTGTTTTAACCTTTAGATTGGCTACAGCTCCAAGAGTGTTTATGGAGTGCTTGGCACCTGTGATAGCCTATTGCAGGTTACAGGGCATTGACATTTTTTCATATTTAAATGACTACCTTATTTTTGCAGATTTTGTTACAAGTTGTCAAGTATTTCTGGTTTGCATAAATAACCCTTTTCTCAATTTGGGATTTTAGGCACCCATTTTTAGCAAGTATTAAAGGAGACTAAGAAACCCTACAAGAAAATCAAATTTGTCTAAGTGGTAAAAAATTTCAAGCTGGCACCAAAGCAAGAACTGGGATCCTTTTACGATCCAGACACTTGTTTTTCCTACAGCATTTGTGTGAGTTATTATCCCCTGGCCTTTCTTATTCTTCTTTCAAGATTAATTTCTTTACTGGTATTCTTAACTTTCAGGTGTAGTTTGCTTTCATTGAGCCACTGACTAAGGTTTGAGATGCCTCTTTGGAGGAGGTTAGATGTAAGGAAAGTAGGGAGGGGGCTATCTGTAAATTATAATGTCATCTGCATAAATTAGTTCAATAGTTTGGGAAAGTTCAACTTCAGTTAGTTGATATATAATGATAATAGTGTGTGGTTAGTATAGAATCTTAATGGACTTACTGTTTAGGGGTTCAGTGAAGGAAGTAGAGTTTCCAAGTTGTACAAAAAACGATCTGTTCGACATGAAGTTGGAGAACCATTAGCAGGCTTCTGGGCTAATTCCTTCTTTTTGAAGTCAGTTTATTAGCTGAGAGTGATGTACAGTTTCAAATATTTTGGTCAAATCAATGACATTTGCTCCTGTGAGATTTTCTTTTTCCATATTTATGAGGATCTCATCTGTTAGATATTAGAATGGAGTCACTGTGCTTCACCCTGACAAGAAAGTATGCTAACAGTATGATAGGATTTTACAAGTTTGTAGGTATTCAGTAAGTTGGTCATAGATGAGTATCACTAATATTTTATGTAAAGTTGGGAGTACTGATTGTTGTTGTTGTTGTGTCTTTCGGCTTTTCCCGGTTAGGGGGTCGCCACAGCGGAACTCTGGTCTGCTAATGATTGGTAGTTGATTTTCACGTGCCGAGTTACCAGCCCTGACTCACAACCTTCAACGAAGGTACGCCCATTCACGCATGTCTCCACGCAGAAGACGCTAAAGTTGGGAGCACTGATATGGGTCAGAAATCACTTGGTGTGGAAGGGTGGGGAGATATAAGGATGGGTCTGGTCCTGGCTTGTTTCCTTGAAAGAGACACTATACCTTTAATAAGGCAGGTATTGAAGAGGTGTTCAAGAGAAGTAAGTATATGGTCTTTACAGTGCAATATAAACCATGGTAGAAGTCCTTCACTTCCAGCGGGCCATTTGAAAGGATGGTACTGAGCATTTTGGAAGTACCTTTTTTGGATATGGCTTTGAAGTAGAATGGAGTATAGTCAATTTGGGAGTGTTTTTGGGGTGTAAATTTGTTCATGGGTGAGTTGAGGTTTGGAAGGGTAAGGAAACAAAGTCATTGGGGTAAGGGGACTTGAAGAAGTGGGAATGGAATCATTGAGCAGTGTGTCTTTTGGGGGAGGATCTGCCAGTGATGTTGTTTACAAGATTCTAGAATTTCCATTTTAGAATGCTCTCTTAAAGCTTGTATTTTCCATTTAAATTTGAATTAGGAGCTGCAGTGTAGGTGATGTCCATCAGTATTACTGCTGCAGTAGACTAAAGCTATACAGGTTATAGCCTGCCCAGAATATATTGGCCAGCCAGTATCCAAAAGTCTCTGGCTCCCCACCACACATTCACCCAAACTGCTGTGACACGAGCTGTGATGAGGGAATATAACAGCCTGGGCAACAAATTACTCAGTACATTCTCATTGCTCTCAAGAGCGCTCCTTCTGAGCTTCATAGGATTGTGGTTGGTTCTGATCTTCCATTACTGGCAGATAAGTCCCCTTTGGAGAATCCTTCTACAAAAGAATTAAATTTTGTCTGTTTTTTTTTTATATTAAAAATGGTGCTAGGTCTCTTTAAGTAGACTGGCATGTGTGTATATTTACTATTTACCAGAAATGCCTCATTACACAGGGTGTTTTAGTGGGGTTAAGTATTTCAGTTTGGGACAATTTTTGTGCTAAAATTGTGCTGCTGTTGTAGCTTTTGTGTTTTTAGTTGAAATATTTGGGTATTTGTAAGGGAAAGTAAGTGTGTTTAGTGCTTGTGTACCCTTTGTGACAACTTACCTTCCGACTTTCTTCTTTTAGCTATGCTTATCAGGGGAAAGGTATTTCTCAATATTTGGTCACAAAAGTGTACTGATTGTGTATTTACTTTTGTAATTATTAGGACTGTTGTGGAGAAGGGTAATTGTGGGTACCACTTGTGAACACCTAACTGAATAGTTACCTTCAGTGAATCCTTCCTGTGCTTACCAGAGAAAACACTTCTCTCTAGGTGAAAACATGGACTTCCTAAACTGTCATATGGTTCTGTATTCTTCTGCATCTAAAAAGAAAACAGCTGTTAAGGAGCCATTGCCTACTGCATGGGCTCAGTCAGTGTCTCTGCCACTCATGGGTGACTCTGCAGTGGCTACTTTTCTTCTTCAAATCACTCACTATTTCCCTGCGACTCAGTGGTGTAGTTCCTACTACTGCCAAGGACAGGGGATTAGTCACATCCACTCTGGCTGTTCCAGTGTCCATTCCAGGCATGGGAGAACCACTTTCTTTTGTCATGGGAGTTTTCCTGGAGGTACTTCACAGGATGGCAATGATATCAGAGCTATTTCCCAGGTTGAAGAACCATCCTTAATTCGGTCTCCATCGACAAATGACCATAGGAAGAAAGAAACAAAAAATTGACACAGTTTTTCCTGAAAACAGTGTTTCTGTTAATAAAGATTAATGACTTTCCTTGGCTAAGGGCTAATTGAAAGTTTTGAATCCTGTGGAACAGCATAAATATTTGAGTTTAAATCATAGTTCCACTTTTTCTGGGAATATTTATCAGAGAATTCTCTTAAGGACAGAGGCAGATTTTCACCTGTGTTTTCTTTACATGTTTATGACTCTGATTCTGAAGAGAATTTTCTCAGTTTGTTCCGTACAGGAATTTTCCTATGCTGAGTCTGTGTCCAGAATTAATAATTTATTTTATGGGGAATAGGTGTATGCTTCCTCTTCTTTAAGGAGATATTATGACATGATACAAGTGCAGTCCCTAAAAAAGCAGACAGACTTTACAAAGTTACCCAGTCTACCAAGTATTTATTTTCTCATCTCAGATTTGACCCAGCAGCTATTTCTGTTTCTTCTCCACATGCTAAAAGTCTTTGGTAAGCAACAATTTCTCTCCTTCTTCTTCTTATGATAAGGATGGTAAAGCCTTTCACAGGTTTGGGAAGATAATGTTTTCACTTCAGCCTTCGGAATTTTGAACTACCAGGGGCATGGCAAAGACTGCTTACTGAGACAGCAACTAGTGAAAGCTGAGTGACTGAAAACTTCTCTGACAGAAAATATAATCAAAAATTTTTGGAGATACGTGTTAGCTAATTTTATTTATTTATAGTCATAGAAAATATTTGTAACTTCACGTTCTTCAAAGGCTGTAATATTCATGTCAGAGTTTCAATTGCTTGGTTACAGGAGAAGAGAATTCATCATGAGCCATTCAAGAAATGGTACTCAGGATTATTGTGTTAATAAGACATCCAGTCAGTAATATCTAGTATACAGGATGTATTACTTAAAATAGGCAAACTGGATACTAAAATGGAATGTTTCAAAGAAGAAACCAGAAAGAAGATGGAACATTGAGAAATTCTTATGAAACAACAACATGAACAAATCAGCAGTATGGAAGACGTTTTAAATGATCACGAAGGGAGAATAATTTAAGGTAAGTCTCAGATTGAATTTCTTTTAAAACAAAATAACTGGCTTATATGTGAAGTTAATGCTTTAGAAAATAGACTGAAATGAAATAACATTTGAATTCTTGGCATACCTGAAAAGTATGAGGGAGATGATATAATAAACTTCTTAACAACTTGGCTACATAAAACATTAAATCTACCTGAAATTTATCTTTTGGAATTGAAGGGGCCCACAGATCCCTGAGAGCACTTTTGAAGAAGGACGACTCACCACCATGTTCAATTATAGTTAAGTTTATATCTAGCTTAGAAAATGATCAGTATTAAAAACAGCATGGTCCAGCGCACCTATTAAAATAGGTGAACATGTAGTCAGATTTAACAGTGATTATTCCAGTAAAGTAATGGTTAAAAGAAAATTCTGTTTAACACTAATCAAGGAACTTAAAAAGAACAATATTAAAGCCACTTTGGTGTTTTATGCAAAGATCAAATTATTTCTTTCTGAAGGAACTGAAATATTTGACATGCTGGAGGAGGCATCCACGTTTGTTAACAGCAATAAAATCCTTAATACTGAAAAAATGGAGTGGAGCAGTATATCCCAAAGATACAGAGTGAGCTGACTTCCTAAAAAACTGCTTCTAAAATTAAAAAGCTTAGAAACAAGCAATGTTTTATTCTCTGATTGCAGGACTTTTATTTTCTAAAACAGTAGATTTTCCCTTTAAGTAAAAGGTGTATATTGGACTTAAAGCTTCAAAACATATGTAAGCATGCATTAAATACCACATGAAAAAGCATCACCGACAAAACAACTGGTAACCAAGAATTGTGTAATGAACGCTCAAGACTGGCTGCTAACTTCACACAAGACAATAAAGATCCATCCAAACAAAATGTAAAGATTTTATTAGATTAAGCTCTTTCGTCCACTGAACTCCGTAGACTTCATCAGAATCCAAAATCACTTCATGTTAAAAGCATTTTTATATACAAATGTAGCCAAAGAGATGTGTCCGCACAACATTAATTGACACCACATGATTACTTAGCTAAAAAGGCAGCATACAAATAAACCTGTAACACTTAAAATCATACTAAATACATAAATCTATATCCACTATGTCAATTCAGCAATGTAATATTCAATATACATAATGTAAACTATAATAACTATAAAACTTTGATTTCCACTTTAAAACCAGTAGTAAGCCTGTTTAAAAATTATAACATGTAATAATACCAATTCAACCCCGCTCTTACCTAAGTTTCAACACAGGGTTAATAGGAATGCTGTCATTAATACTTGGGGGGGTTTGTGACACTGGAACAACAAGGATGTATATTGGGATTCAGGACAGGGGAGATTTCCAAGGAGGTGGAAAGGGGAACAAACAAACAGGTGTGGAAAGGAGATGAACAGGAGGTAATCAGTAGTGAACAAGTGATTTTTTTCATATAAGAATTTTAATATTTATAACTACACAAATGTAAGGGTAAACAAAGATCTTTTCCCTTGTTCTCTAAAGGAATGAAATTTGTTCCCACTATAGGTTTCAAATTAATGGATACCTTAGTTGAGACTAAATTATATTTGCAAAAATTAAATCTAGCTATGTATTTTAAGGATAAAAAAATGCTTGGAGACAAATGATTAAGAAAAAAGTTGCTTCAACCCTGACTGTGTTTGAGAAAGTTATTATGGAGGACCTATGTAATTTTTCAAGAAAAATCTAAGTATAGTAAGTCTAGGAACATGTATAATCTAACTAAGAAAGAATGAGATTTACTTCAGTAGATGGGTAACAATCAAAATATTCAGGTTATGAAACCTGACAAAGGAGGAACTATAGTTTTATATGATAAGATGGACTATCTAAATAAAATGTATGGAATTTTAAATGATACAGGGACATATGAAGCAATTTCAAAAAAATTAAATAAATATTGCTTACCGTAGAATGGATTTATTTTTAGAGGAATATTTGATTGATAATAGAATAACAAATAAAGTTTCTAATTTTTTAAAAGTAGAGAATCCTGCCATTACCACTATAGTCAGAATTCCAAAAATTCACAGAACTATACCTAACCCCCCTTTTTGCCCTATCATATCCAGAAGTAAATCCAAGACTTTTCCGTATGGAGTTGTTATTTATAAGTGGTTAAAACACACTTATGGTAAAGTGCAACACTTGTTAAAAGATTTTTGGGACTTTTTGAGTTGTTTGAATGAAAATGTATGGGAAAAGAGCTTAACTTTTTTAACTATTGATTTAATTGACTTATTTTCGTGTATTTCTAGAGATGAAGCCTTGGAAGGTTTTTGTAACAGTATGATAACATATTCAGATTTGGATTGGGACAGGATACAGTTAATTACTGAATTTATGACCATAGTGTTGGATTATAATTTTATGTATTTTGAGGGAGAATATTTTAGGCAAACAAGGGGGTAGCAATGGGTGCCTGTTGTGCCCCTATATTTGCTAATTTGGTCCTCCTAGACTGGGAAACTAAGCATGTCTTTAATTGCAAATTTACTGACAATAATAAGTGTTATGTCCATTTTTTGAACAATATTTTTGTGTTATGGAAAGGGAAAATTACTGACAGTGACAAATTTGTCAAGTATTTGAATACTACTAGTACATTCTTAAAATTTACACATACTTTCGACAGAAAAGGTATATCATTTTTAGATATGTACATTTCACACTTTGAAGGGGGTTTTAGATCCAATATGTATCATAAACCAACTTCAGTAATTCCTATTTGGAATACACTAGTTGTCATCCATACAGTGAGAAAAAAAGCATACTTAAAGGACAGTGTATTAAGGTTGCACGAATGACTTTGAACTGCAGTGGTGGTGCTGCGGTAGCGTTGTCGCCTCACAGTAAGATGTTGTCCTGTTCAATTCTCAGTTAGAGCGTCTTCTGTGTGGAGACATGCGTGAATGGGCGTACCTTCGTTGAAGGTTGTGCGTCAGGGCCGGCAACTCGGCACGTAAAAATCTACTGCCAATCATTAGCGGACCAGAGTTCCGCTGTGGCGACCCCCTAACCGGGAAAAGCCGAAAGACACAACAAGTAAAGAAATTGGACACTCTAGGATGAATGTTTTTGGATAGAGGATATACCTCTGTTCTGGTCAAGGATGTTATTAATTATGTGAAATCTCAGTGGGATATAAAATACATGCCATTGTTAGGTGTTAGCCTGTAACTCATCGACAATATAGTTAAATGTGACGTTTTCAGTAGGGTTCTTTTATTAGAATACAACCCTGTGGCTCAACAAGTGAAAACATATCTTTATTAGGAATTGGAACATATTAAGAAGTGATGAAGAGGTTTACAAATTGTTGGGTGAAAAACAAAGTTTTGTATACAAAATGGGGGTTAACCTAAAAAATAAGTTTGAATATGGTCAGGCCTTCACCAAACCCAAAATGGGGGTAAACCTAAAAAATAAGTTTGAATATGGTCAGGCCTTCACCAAACCCAAAATGAAAAGAAATGATAGCGGTACTAGGAAATGTGGCTGTTGCAAACAGTGTTTTGCTATTTTTGAAGGAGAATCTTTAATGTTGGAGACTGTTAATAGTACTACACTATATTTTAAGAGGGGAAATTGTTGTTTGAGACCCTTAGATTATTTAGCAAAGTGCATGACTTGTCTAGCCTTTTATGTAGGAAAAACTGATTCAGAATGTAATATTTTTAAATTTGCTATTTTAGATATTTTTGACATCAGCCCTAGGGTTGGTAATGTCTTTATTAGAGGAAAAAGAAGTAAAATGGCAGTTACTACTTAATGCCACAAACCCCCTAGGTATTAATGACAACATTCCTATTAACCCTGTGTTGGAACTTAGGAAAGAGCAGGGTTGAAATGTTTTTATTACTTGTCTCAATTTTTAAACAGGCTTACTATTGGTTTTAAAGTGGAAACTAAGGTTTTATAGTTATTATAGTTTATATTATGTATATCAAATATTATATTGTTGAATTGACACAGTGGGTATAGATTTGTTATGTATTTAGTATGATTTTAAGTAATACAGGTTTATTTGTATGCTGCCTTTTTAACAAAGTAATTATGTGATATCAGTCAGTGTTGTGCGGACACATCTCATTGGCTACATTTGTATATAAAAATGCTTTTAACATGAAGTGATTTTAGATTCTGATTAAGTCCACAGAACTCAGTGGGACGAAAGTGCTTAATCTAATAAAAGCTTTACATTTTGTTTGGCTGGATCTTTATTGTCCGTTAGCAGCCAGTCTTGAGCGTTCACTACACAATTCTTGGTTACCATATGTAAGTATGTATTTTTATTTTAAGCTAAAACATTTTTCATTTTGAGGAATATAAATGGTTAATCTTACTGTTTTACTATATTTGCTATGTAAAAATTAATATATATCATTTAAACTTATAAGTGTATTTCTAAATGTTAAACAAATACTTACTGTAAGATACTGTCATTAAATTATAAGTAATAAAATTGGTAACTTTAAGACTATATAAGTTAAGAATTTTATTTTGTTTAACTTTGCTTAGTATGTGCATTGCTGGGTTAACTGAATATCAGATCTAAGTAATATGATAATTAGAATGTTAAAGTGCTGATGATTTTGTTTTCTTTGTCCTGTGTGACATATTCCTTTCACGCGGCATTTATGAACCAAGTAACACTTAAAGAAAGCTTGAGAACAAAAGAATGCTCCAGTTTTGTCAGAATGCTGGATTCTTGCTTTCCTTGCTTCCTGCCTTGAGCTGCTCTGAACAAAATCAAGGCCAAAGTTCATCACTGATGCCTGTGAAAACAGAATGAAACTTTATTTTTTTTTTCAAGTATATGTGTGAGAAATCTATTTAAAATAACATCTTTTTTCTTTTCTTAGAAGTCAAGAATTGCTGAAATGAAAACTATAGTAATGTTTTATAGTGAGCTGTCGCTGACATATAATTTGCTTACATTTTGCTGAATATTAATAGCTTATGCTGTAGTGTTATTAATTCTAACTGTACATATTAATGGAAAGAAGTAAAGCTAGATGTTTGTTACTGATTAGAACAGTTTAAAAGAATGAAAAAGAATAAGAAACTTACAGATGAAATTAGCAGCTGCTGTGTGCTGTGAGTTCATTTATACATGCTGTAATCAAATTCTAATGCTAAGATGTGAAGCTTAGATCAGAACAGCAGTTCACAATGGCTAAAAACATACATTCAAATTAAACAAACAGGGATTATTATATATATATATATATATATATATATATATATATATATATATATATATATATATATATATATATATATATATATATATAGTCAAGATTGCTTGTAATACTAGAATTCATAGCAAGAGTAAACATGTTATGAATGATATGCAAATATACAAGGAATGAAATAATCTGTTATTTTTGAATTATGTTTGAATTATGCAAGTTGGGGTCTATTATTAACTCCCCAAGTGATGTTGACATCGTACAGAATGACCTCACTGAGACCAATGACCGGTGTTAGAATCATGGCCTTAAGCTCAATGCCAAAAAATGTGTCATCATCCCCTTTGGGAAAAACCCGGTTCCCATAAATTACCACATTCACGGTAGTCAACTAAACACAGAAAGCATTATAAGAGATCTGGGAACACAGGTTGACAGCAACCTCTCTTTTGATCGCCACATTGCCACTGTAGTCATAAAGTCCTTCTATGTGACACATCTCATTACTAAGGGTTTTGCATCCAGGAAGAAAAAGGTCATTGTCTCCCTCTACTCTTCCCTCATTAGGCCAATCGTCGAGTACAATGCCCCATTTGGCATGTACCTCACTAGACACCTGTAACAACTGGAGAGGCCACAAAAGTACCTCACAAAGAGTATCCTAGCTCTTAAACACTTGTCCTGTATGCACAGACTCAAAAAACTCCAACTATTCTCTGTCTCATATTGCCTACTTAGAGGAGATCTCTGGTTGACTTACAAAGGCATGTCTGACCCAGCTCTGTTAGAAATGCTGCATCTAAAGAAATCCCTCTGCACTACACGCTCCAGAGACCTCAACCTCATTACCACAATTAACAGAACATGCTGGAGGACAGGTGCATAACCCAGAGACTGCCCATGCTATGGAACAGACTTCCCATACATGTCAAGCAGAGCACCTCATTGACCCTCTTCAAGAGAAAACTTGAGTGGATGGGAGAGAGAAAATTCACCCCGGGGATAACTCCAGTGACTCTACTCGACAGAGGCACTGGGAACTAAGATCAGGTGGCACTATGCCAGGGTAAACCTATGGCTAGGCTTGTAAAGGCCCAAGGGCCATTAGCCTAGTACACACCTATGAACCTATGTGTAATATTATATTAATTATTTGTAAGTCAAAGTAGCTTTTGACTATTTTTTGATGATTTTTTTATGTATTGGTAGGTAGATAGATAGTATACTAGTTTGTCTATTCGATAGGTAAGCTTGGACCATTGGTATCCATGGTAGGATGTGTTTTATTAGCAGTATATGCAGTTATAGTTGTAGACTTGTCTTTGCTTTTATGAGTTTTAGTAGTTTAGTTTGTTGAAAGGAGAATTTAAAAAATGTGGAATGTTAAGACAGTGTTGGAGGAATGCATTAGAGTCTTATATATAATTAAATTATTGTGGATAAATGTGTCATATTTTTTAAAATAGTTTTAATCTATTATCTATTAACATAACTAGATTAAATAATGGCAACAAAAGGAAATCATTAATGAGCTATCTAAAATTAAATAGAGGAGACATTATATTCTTGCAAGACCGTAAATGTTATCACCTGCTTCTTTTAACAAAAGAGAAGAGGAGTTGCTATACTTTGAAGAAAATCCACTGTATTGCCTAAGGTCATGGAATCCATTAATGATCCCAAAGGAATATATACATTTTTAGTAATTAAATATAATGGCAAACTTTATACACCAACTATTTTTTACTGGATCCCTGTAACATGTGTAAGAGTGGCTAAGCATCACTTAAACTTATTACAAAGTCATTGGAAAAGTAGTTTCATTTTAACTGCATATCTAGTACAGAAGAAAGCTAAAATACTAGAATCAGCTAAAGCACTAAACATGATGGATTAGTAAAGATGATTTAGCTAATTTAATAGCAAAATCAGAAAATAAGTAATTTGTATTCACTTATTATTCTCATGAACATGGGACACAAACAAGAATTGATAGGATTTATGCCTCAAAAATTTATTTAATAAAGTGAATTATTTTAAAACTGTTCCTTGTCCTTTGTCTGATTCTAATGCACTAAATATTGATATATTAATGGATAAAAGTACAGTTCATAATATTTATACAATCCCAGTATATATAATGAAATTAAAAAAAATAAGAGTTATCTTAAGAATAAATCAATTTTTGTTTTTATCTTTGAATTATAATAGGGTAGTGAAGTCATACTATGTTCATAGGTAGATACTAGACTATCGGGCCAAGGGCCTAAGTAAGCCTAGCCAACAAGGTTCCCTGGCTTACGCTACCCCAAGAAAGTTATTTTCCTATGCCATTGTCGAGCAGAGCCACAGAAGTGATCTCCCGGGTGCATTCCCTATTTCCCATCCACTCATCAAGATTTTTCTTGAAGAGTGCTAATCAGGAACTATGTTTGACATAGATGGATAGCTTGTTCCAGAGTATGGGAAGTCTCTGGGACAAGAATCTGTCCCTCCAGCATGTCCTGTTTATTGTGGTGACAAGATTTAGGTCCCTAGAGCGTGTAGCCCAGAGGGATTGGGATTTCCTTAGGTGTAGCATGTCCAACAGCTCTGGGTTTGACATAGCTTTATGTGTTAGGCAGAGATCACCTTGGAGTAGGCAATATGCTATGGAGTAAAGCTGGAGTTTTTTGAGATGGTCAGTGTAGGGCATCTGTTTGAGGCCAGTAATCGTCTTTGTGAGGTACTTCTGTGGCCTTTCCAGCTGCTGCAGATGTCTTGTGAGGTGCATTCCAAAAGGGGTGTTGTACTCTATAATGGGCCTAATGAGTGTCGAGTAGAGGGGAGCAATGATCTCTTTTTTCCTGGATGAGAACCCTTTTGTGATGAGGTGTGCCACGTAGAAGGACTTCCTGACTACTGTGGTGATGTGATTATCAAAGGAGAGACTACTGTCCACCTGGGTCCTAAGGTCTCTTATCACACATTCGGTGTTAAATAGACTGCTATCTATGTGGTAGTTCATGGGCACAGAGTTTTTAACAAAGGGGATGACAATGCACTTTTTGGCATTTAGCTTGAGGCCATGGCTCTGACATCAGGCATCTGTTTTTGTGACTCCTTAAAATGCATATTAAAAATAGAATGTGTAGATGGGTTAGTAATAAAATGAAAGAGTGAGCTAAAGAATTGATAGAAAATAAGATGAAATATACGAAGCGAAGTTTGAACAACAAACAAAGAAATTTGATAATATTGAAGTCATTAAAAATTAATGACAAAATATCAAACAGTTTTAATGCATAAAGTGAAAATCGCTTTAGAAAAAATAAAATTGCAGCGTTATGGGATGACTTAAAAAAATCTACATAGAATTAAGATGTTAAGCAAAATGGCATAAATCAATAATATCCCAAATCCTCATACTAATAAGCTTACTTCAGACATAAAGGAAATGCTTAGTATTTTAAAAAAAATTCCCATGAGCATATTATTTTTAAAACACCTTTATTGAATTATCACTTGTGACATGGGCACATTTATATTTATATAAAAGTAATCAAACTATAATAAGTTAAAATTAACAGACATTATGCTTTACATGTATTGCTATATATCATATAATCTAAGCAACGTTGCATAAATTATTCAGTTCCTGTCCTATTTTAAACAAGAAACATCTTTATTAAACTATCACTTATGACATAAGCAATTATACATGTATATTAATGAAGACAAACCACACCGACACAATCCTAGTTGCAAGTTTTTTACATCACAAACCATACTGACACCCTCCCAGTTGCAAACATTATACATCACTTATAATCTACCCAATCGTTTTCAAACATTACATAACTCATTTAAGTACTGCCTTATTTTAAATCTCATTCCTCCACTGTATGCATTGTTCCCACAGTTCCTATTTTTTCCTATGTAGTTTGCTCCTACCTTTTTCTAAAGATCTTAATTCCAGTTGCTTCATTTCAGTTATTATATTCACTACTTCTAATATAGTTGGTGTAAGTTTTGATTTCCATTTTCAAGTAACTGCTTTTTTGGCAGCCACTATAATTAGAGATAGCAAAGCCTTACCATGTGTAGGCAATTCTGATTCTGTATCATAGCTCAGAAAAATTATCTCCCTCGTCATACCAGTCTGCCCATCCAGCATCTCCAACAGTGCATTCAGCATGGAATCCTTAAAGTCCTCCAGCTCACTGCACTCCCAGAAAATATGTTCCCAATTACCTTTTTCTTCACTGTCACACCTCCAATATTTGCTGCCTACCTGAAGAAAAAAATCTCTGAAGTCTACTTGGGGTATAAAAATATCTATGTAAACATTTCCAAACAAAAATCCTAAATCTTCCAGATTTTGTTGCATATTTGGGAGAAGTTCATATATCCTCCCATTGTTTCTTTGTGAATTGCTTATCAAATCTCTCTACTCAATCCATTCTAATCTCCTCTGATTGATTCTTATAGTTTTCATGCAATGTTTTATATGCTCTACTAATTAAAAATTTCCATGAGGATCTTAGTAAAGATAAAAAAATAATCCTGTTGATTACAAAATTGATAAGTATTTAAAGAAAAATGTTAAATTAACTTAAATGACCAACCAATATCTCTGTTGAGCAAGCCTGTTACCTTAATAGAAGTTAAAGGAGCTTTAAAAAAGGCAAAAGTAGTAAAGCTCCAGGGTTAGATGGTTAACGTATGGAATTATATAGTCTGCTTCCATTAAGTTTTTAGAATTACTGAGTGATAATTTACAGTGATAAAATAATTTCTCTGTCATGGAAATTTTCTGTAATCTCACCTATGCTTAAACAAGGAAAGGACAATACATTAATTTCCTCATATATACCTGTTTTATTATTAAATGTAGACTATATTCATTGATAAGTATCAAATAGGATATAAAGTCAGTAGATTAAAGTATAAAAAGGGTAGTAACTATCTCAGATTTAGCAAAAGGAATGAACAAGAAATTGGTCCTAATTAGCTTAGATATCAAAGGAGCTTTTGATTTTACAGATTGAAACTACTTGTTTAAAACATTTAAAAGCATTTGCATTTCCAGAGCAATTTATTGGAATATTAAAAACTTGTATAGAGACTCTAAAGCATATGTTAAAATTGGCTCTTATATTTCTTAAGGACTCACTTTGAACAAAGGCACAAAGCTTCCTCTAGTCTCCTCTATCGTTTGCATTAGTTATCGAACCCTTAGCTAATAGTATAAAAAGCAATGAAAAAAATTGATGGATTCTGAATTAACATGGATTGACAATCTAAAATACAGCTTTTACAGATGATATTTTACTAACTATAGGCAATTTAAATTATTCAGTCAAAGAAGTAGATGAGTAAATTGAAACATTTCAAGAAGTATTGCTGCTGAAATTTAATAATAATAAAACTGAAACTTTAGTGTTCAATCGGTTATTAGATAGTAAGTTTAAATATAAATACAAATATAATTGGGAAGGAAAAGAATAAAAATATTTAGGAATAAAAATCTATGAAGATGTGAGTAAGATTATTAATGTAGTGCATTCAATAACTTTAACACGACAAAAAAAAATTAAAGAAAATGGAAAAAATTTTAACTTCATTCTTATGATATCTGAAAAAACTGAGAATTGCTTATAGAAATCATATAAGTTTATGGGAGTGTAGTGGTATTAGCTTCCCAGATGTCCAATCATATTTTGTTTCTGCAAAAGTTAACTCTGTTATACTCTATGAAATCAATTCTTAAAAGAGTTAAAATATGTTTTTAAAACTCCATTAATATCAAAATGAATTTTTTTGTTTTTTCCCATTACACACACCTCTAGATTTAAGGAAACTTGGAACAGTGTTAAGATGAATTTATTAAAATGAATGGATTAGTATTATGGTCTGATTACATTGAAAAAGGAAAATCTAACGTATCAGAATATTTAATGAAAGATTATAAATTGGATGAATCTGTTATCCAGTTAATATTATCCATCAGTAAGAACTTAAATGGATTTATAGACAATCTGAGTGAAGAGAAACAGAGCACTGTTCTCCATTATATGTATATATGAATGCCATCATTGAAGGTAAATTGATCTACAAAGGAAGCTTGTCTAAGTTATATAAGTTAATTATCAATAATAATAATATTGATGCAAAATTCTGGAACTTTTTAGATAGTAGTGAACCGGGTGACTCAATAGATGCTAAGAATAAAATGTTGTTATTTAAATCAGTTAGTCAGACTTCTTCAGGTTTATATTAGAAAGTTTTTATGTGGAAATATATACATGCAATGTTTATTACTTCCTATAAAATCTCTATGTTTAGTAGAATGACTTCTTCAATTTGTTGGAGATGTAGTGAAGTTGTAAAAGCTGATTAGGTGTGCATGTTTATGGATTGTGAAAAAGTTAAATGCATATTGGGAAGAGACAAGTATGTTTTTAAGGAGTTATCGTTTGATAATTGTTCTTTAACCCGATCAATAATACTAATGAATGTTCCACTTCCGTTATCTGTAAAAGCCAAACAACAAAAAATCTTCTGGCCTCTACTGGCAGTAGCGCGAAGAGTTATTACAAAAAAATTGGAAATTGAACACAGTTCCTAAATTCAAAAAATTTTTAAATTTAACAGCAACACTGTGTAAAACTGAAAAAGAAGTGATGAGAATAAGATCTGTAAATCCCATTAAAACTTTTAGTGGTTGGGATAGCCTTGAAATGTTGCTATTAAAATACCAAGAATCTTAATGTGTATAAGCTTACTTTGATCATTCAGTGTATTGCTGACATTGTATAACAGTATCTGATGTTGAATTTCTTCCTTTCTGTGTATATATTGTAAATATGTTAAATTAATAAAAATGTTCTTAAAAGAAAAAATTTGAATTACCAAGCTTATATGATGTACACACTGGCTTATATTGACAGTCTGAGGAAGGTTTCTGCCACCTTGCCTTCAGAAAGTATATGCTTTCTGAATCCTATTATTGCTTATCTTTCTCATGTGTCTAAACATTATTTAAAGAGATTTAAAGAGTATGTATGACTGAGTTAGTCTGTGCCTAGAGCTACAGTTATTGTTATGAGGCAGTTTGCCTGTGTATGTAATCAGAACTTTTCAGATTATGTAAAATCTGATATTTTGAATTCTCCTTTGGATAAGGAAGTTAGATACTACTGCTACTCAGGTACTCAAACAGTTTGAAACAGGCAAAGTGATTTAAGAGTTACTAAGATTTTCAGTCCTATTTCTCTAAATATACTAAAACCCCTGGCTTCTTTTTCAAAAGGCAAAATAAGCAATACCAGAAAGCTCCTGGCTAGCAAGGCTCTAAGAAAAAGTGGCAGGAGGTATTTACTAAAAAATCGGGATACTTTCAGAAAAAGGGATAGACCTCCAGTTTAGAATGCCAATTCCAACATTCTTGCCGACCACCACTACTGCCACCATGTCATCTTCAGATATATCCCAGAAATTGGCACTTGATCTGCCCCTTTGGCCGCAGATTTTTTTCAGAGAAGTAGGTTTTGGAAGTGGTCCAGGAGGTTACAGCTAGCACTGGGAAAACTTTCCTCTTTGTCAGGGTATTCCTCTTCATACTACAAATCAGATAGAATTGTCTCCCCTGGTTTTAAATTATATGCCTTCATTGGGGTCATAGAATCAGTGCCCCAAAGTGGAAAAGGATTTTATTCGAGAATGTTTCTTGTGCCAAAGAGGGATACTACTTTAAGACCAGTTCTTGACCTGTCCTTTCTCAACTTGTTTTTGAAAGTGCCAGAGTTCAGGGTGTTGACTTTGTAAAGTCTGTTACCATTCATCCCTTGTCTTGAGTTTTTTGGTAAATGTATTATCTAAAGATTTTTAATCACATTCCCATTGCCACAGAGTTCAGAGATTTCCTCAGATTTTCTGGGTCTGAGTCACATTATCAATTCTCTGCACTACCGTTTGGATTATCTACATTTACAAGATGTTTACAAAGTTTGTAGTTTCAGTGATACCTCATTGCAGACTGAAAGCCATTTATTTACATTTACCCTTACATGGGTTACAAATCTCCTTCTCAGCTGAGGTTTTCAGATCAGCTGTTTAAAATCCTCTGTAGTTATATGTCCCAGCTGTTTAAAATCCTTCATAATTCTTCTCACAAGGTAATTTTTCTAGGATGCCCTCTAGACCCTTCCCTGTAAAAGACATTCCAAACCCAGGAGAAAGTGGACTTGTAGCTGGAAGTTATGCTGAGTATCTCTAATCAGTCTCAAACTTCAGTCAGAGAATATCTCAAGATTCTAGTGTTCATGGCATCCATGATTCTCATGATTCTTCGCACCAGGCCACACATGAGAAATAGCTATTTTTTTATAACCTATGCAGACCCAACATTTTCATCCTCTGGAATTTCAAATTCCAATCTTAGTTTTTTTTAAGAGAAAACTTTGCTGTAGAGAACAGATCACTTTGAATCTAGGTCTTCATTTCTCTCTTCCACCCTATGCTCAATCTGTTACAAGAGATGCATCATATTTTGCTTGGGGGTGCTGTTTCTATGGGGGTAAAAGTGCAGGATCTTTGAAACAAATGAGACAGACCAAAGCACACAAATTTAAAAGAAATGTTACCTTTGATTGATGCTATAGAATCTCTTCATCATCTGTGGTCCTAAGGACCTCTGCAGGTGATTATAGACAATGCCAAACTGATGTGATACATTAAAAAACAGGGGGCACTAGGTCTTACCCTCTGTGCAGGCTAGCTATGGTGGCTTGGGGGTTTGGTCTGAAGCATTATTTAACTCAACAGTCTTCCTGCATTCTGTCAGAGCAAAATATTGTGGCAGACAAGCTGAGCAGGACCAGGACAGACCCACATGAATGAAAATTAGATAAGGGGGGTTGGTCTTCCAGAATTTGATCCAGTGGTTGGAACACCTTTAATACATTTATTCATCTCCTTTCAAAACTGAACAAATTTTGAACCAGAATTTTTTGCAGGCAGTCCTGGAAAACAGATGCTTTTTCATTCAAGTATACCTTTCCAGAATTTCCACTGATTTCCAGGGTCATTCTGAGGAGTCAGAAGGACTCTTCAAAAGTCATTGTAATGGCTTCCTTCTGACTCAGGCAACAGTGGTTCTCTTATGGAACTGGCCAAGGGTGATTACCACAAGCTTCTGCACAGATTAAATCTTCTCACACAAGACACGAGAAGTTTAAATACTTCAGTTTGAAACAACTACAGCTAACTGCATAGATGATTCAGTTTTAATACCTTTTAGGCACCTTGTTTCTGAGAACGTGCATCATATGTTAAAAAGAGGCAATAAAAACTGCTACTAGGAAATCTTATGTTAGTAAATGGAAAATACTTCCAAGCTGATGCTGGAATAAGAGCCAAGACATTTTAAGGCAATTATTTCTCTGGTTCTACAATATTTGTGAAAGTTACTATCATGTGGCCTTTTTTATTCCTATATCAGGGCTCATTTGTCAGCCATTAGATCTTGTCTGCCCATGGAGCCCCTCTCTCAAGGCATTGTGACATCAAAATGTTTTTGAAAGAGGATCTACATACCACTCCACCTAGAAAGCAGGCTGATTTGAGGTTCGTAACATGGAATACAGTTTTTCTGCTAGCTCTGACTTCTGCATGAGGGGTGTCTGAGTTCAGACTCTCATGGTGGATCAGCTTTATCTTATTTTCCACAATGACAGGGTTTCCTTGAGAACTAATCCCTCATTTATGCCTAAAGTGATATATGACTTTACTTTGAGCAAGCTGTCCATCTCTTCTTTCCATAATCTAAAGATGAAGGTGGGTGGGTTCTTGTATATTCTACTTAGGCCCTTTTCTTCATCAGTGGCCTTTTGGAAAGGGCTGGACTGTAGAAGTATTATAAAGACAGCAACTTGGTCCTATGTACATATTTTTACAAAGCACTACAAACTCGACTCAGTTTTTCCAGGTATAGAGCAGGTTTTACTATAACCATTCTCCAGGGGCTCCTGGATCCTCATCTTTCCTGCTCTCAGGCCTCTTAAGCTATAGTATTCTACCTAGTTTACTATTAGAATGTTGACTATCGGATAAGTAACTGGAACAAGGCTGAACTGGGGATGCTGACATTTGAAATGCCAATTGTCCAATTTGCTCCCCTTCTAAAACCATGGTAGTACTTGCATCTGGATTCAGAGTGGTAGTCTGTTTCAGGATTTGAGGTGTTTTGTGGGATTGTCAGTTGTCGGCATTCTGTGTTTTGGTTGTCTGCTGCAATTATACTCAACTTTCCAATAATAAACCTTTTACTCATATACATAGCTATGGCTTTTGCAGCAGTGATCAGATAATGAATATAGTACAGTTGTGTAAGTAAACTTATTATAACTTTAAATGTCCTAATGAATAGCTGCCCCATTCCCCCATGTTTTTGGCATGTATTTTGTTGCTAAGGTGTGAGCAATGAATTTTATTTACCCAGCATTGTCCTCTTTCAGGACTCTAGCCTCTCTCTTAGTTGGCATGAATGTCATGAAGAGCTTCGCACCCAGACCACTGATTTTTTTTTCACTGACAACTCAAGCTATTAATGATTTGGGTGCATGGCAGGTGCCCTGAATTTTTACAAGCTGGCGGCCTGTTCTATCCTATGTAGGTTATAACCCAAAGATCTAAGGTTACTGCAGCAGTGAGCATTCAGACATCTAATGGTATGATAAGTTTGCATAAACAACTGTACTATCTTCTGCATTTTCAAAATGACTGTCTAAAAATGTGGTGGTGACCCCCTTTTAGCCCAGGCAACAATGGTTCTCCCTTCTTTTCAGTTTGGCCAAGGGCAATTACCCCACCAACTGGATTTGCTCATACAGGCAAGTGTTTGATACAGTCTCACCTGCAAAATCTTCTACTGACTGCCTGAATGATAGAATTTTAATACCTTTAAGACATCTTTTTTCAGAGGGCATGAGACTGCTAATAAAGGAGATGAGAAAACCCGCTACTAGGAAATCATATATGTGTAAATGCAAAAATATGTTCTAATCAGTGCCAGTCCATGAACCAGGGCCCTCTTCAGGCCATGCTGCTCTGGTTCTTGATTATTTATGACAGTTAAAGATTTATGGCCTTTCTTATTTCTCTGTCAAGGAGCATTTGTCAGCCATTTCTGCTTGTCTTCCATTAGATCTCTCCCTTTTCTGTCATGCTCAAGTTAGACAGTCCTTGTAAGAGGTATTGCACATCCATCCACCTAGGAAACAAGTTGCTTCTCTTGGGATCTTAACTTTGTACTTGAAAAGCTTATTACATCTGCATTTGAACCTACTCATCAGTCTGAGATTGTTAACATGGAAGACTTTTTTACTCATTACTCTTAACATCTGCTAGGAGAGAGTCTTAATTTACAAGCACGTATGGTTAGTCAACTCTACCCCATTTTTCACATGGACAGGGTTTCTTTGAGAACTAATTTTTCTTTAGTGCCTAAAGTAGTCTCAGAGTTTACTTTAAGACAGAGTGTGCTCATCTGTCCATCTTCTTTCCTAAACCAAAGAACAATGGAGAACATTTTTTTCACAATCAGGACATTTGTAGGCAGCTCAGATACTACCTAGACAAATCTTGTGCCTTCAGGAAAGTTGATCAGCTGTTAGTCTCTTTTATATGGGTAAGAGGAAAGGTCAACCAGTGTTAACGCTGGCTATTTGCAGGTAACTGTCTCATTCTATTCCTTTTTTACACTCACCATAATAAACAACTGCCAGGTAGGGTTAGGGCCCATTCCACAAGGGCTTTGGCTTCTTCATTGGCGTTCTGGAAATGGGTGGACTATGGAAGTATTCTACAGGCATCAACTTGGTCCTCTGTATACACTTTTACAAAGCACTAAAAACTGGATTCTTTTTCCAGGTCCAGTACAGGCTTTGCTAGGACCAGTATCTAGGTGTTCCCTGGAGTTGTTCACTGGCCTCCTCCCTTTGTTAGTTTTCTAAACTATTAATCTACCCATTTAACTTAGGCTACTGCAGCAGTGATCTATGCAATGAATTTAGTACTGTTGTGCAAGGAAACTTACCATAACAGAAGTTGTTCTAATATATCACTATTGCAGTAGCCCACACATCCTCTTGCTCCCTTCTTTGTTTGTTTTTTGTGTGCTACTAGGGTGTAGGTATTTCACCCTTGTTTCATAGTTTACTGTTGGATTATTTCTTAGCATTGCTCTGTCAAGGCTCTTTTCGCCCTTCTAAGCAAAAAAAAAAATGCTCTAAAGCTTTTGGTGCTCCAGCTGTGTTTATATGGAGCCCTGCTTGAGCTACTAACAGTTGGAGCATGAGAAAGATGCCGTTCAGCTTTGTAAGCTGTCTGGTTACAGGAGGTAGGGCTCATTTACTTTAGACTACAGCAACAGTGATTTATTAGAAAATCTTCTGTTACTGTAAGCTTACTTAGAAAACTGTACTCACCTCTTCCTACCATTCAAAAGGTATAATCAATAGTATGGAGATACAGCAGAATGACATGGGAGGCCTTTGGGGGAAACATACAAGACAGCAGAGAGAGAAAGGTATTAAGAGTGAAAAAAAGTATGTACACAGAAATCTGCCTCACATCTCCAGTATACAGAGTTCCATTCTGTTTTCCAGTCATTGTCTTTATAGAACTTTTGCATGCTTTTCCTGTTCCTGCATTAATTTCTTTGGGTACTTTACCTTCCATATTAGACAAATAAATTAAAACAGGAGTGCAAGCCTAAAAAAGAAAAAGAAACAGAACTAATAATTCATCATTTGTAGCCTTACATATCATATACAGTTTTCACCTTATGCAGCGGTAATTTGTTCTACTAAATGTAATATGTTAAACTTACTTAATGATGGAATAGGTCAAGAAAATCTTCTTTTTACTACCTCCGATAGATTAATATCTCATAGTGTATCTTCTTCTTCTTCTTTCGTCTTTTCCCGGTTAGGGGTCACCACAGCGGATCACCTGTCCACTCATGATTGGCAGTGGAGTTTTATGGTGTTGAATTGCCAGCCCGGCGCCCAACCTTCCACAGAAGGCACACACGTGCACACACTCACACCTAGGGCCAATTTAGAGCATCCAATCCACCTACAGCATGTCTTTGGGAGGAAACCCACGCGACCACAGGGAGGACATGCAGACTCCGCACAGAAGGCACCCCAGCCAAGGATCGAACCGGAGAACCTCTTGCTGTGAGGTGGCAACGCTAACCACTGCACCACCGTGGCCGCCCCAGATTAATATCTCATATTGTATAAGCACAATAAAAGAGTATTGTACTGTTTGAGTTGAACAACAGATATGTTTAAATTTGTTGATATTATACAATCCCTTGAACTTATTTTCTTTAAACGATAGGCCCATTTTCCCTATAAACTTATTCTTAATAACTAATGCACACTTATTAAAGCTAAATGTGTTATATATTATAATCACAAGATGCTTAACACATTTCAGTATACAAAGTTGGACCTTTCAAGTTGATCTTAGTATTCAAAACATTTTCTTAAAGTACATGATATTGCTGTTTATTACATTTAAAAGTTTGACCCAACTCAGTTGTTATGAATATTTGATAGATAGGAATTCAAGTCATCTGTACCCTTAGCTGTGTTAAGCACAGATGCATAGATCACTGCTGCAGTAGCCTAAGTTAAATGGGTACAGGCATCTGCATGGCTGGATACTACTTTTGGCTGACTTTGTAGAAATGTTGAAAATACAGAATTAAGCAATACTGGCCCCAAATAAGAACCAGGTTGTACCCCAGAATTTATTTTCCACCAAGGTGAAGTTTCACCCAAATTTTTAACGAATGTACCCTATTTGTAATGTGTGTGTCTATCCAACACGCTAAATATGGATTAGTTTTAAGTGAAAGCAAAATATTCACTACTTTTTCATGTGATGGAAAGTTAAAGGTCTTAGCCAGGTCACAACAGATCACATCTATAATTAGACTTAAATCAGGAGATTTAGTTAGGGTCTCATAAAAATCTGTCATACATGAAAAAGTAAATTAATGTTTCTTGAATTCATATTCATTTATATCTGTTGACAAATTATAATCACATCTGTTTTTTGGAAGCTGCAGTATACAAAATTCATAACATTTGCTTACAACAGATGTTAGGCTTATAGGTTTCTAATTGATAGTACATTTTTTTAAATTACCGTTAAAATTTGGAACAGCAGTAGACTTTTTCCAGTCATCCGGAAACCAGGATGTTCAGCAGTCTGTCTGCTGCAGCAACCTGTGGGTTTTTTCCTGCCAAGTATTCAGCAACCGGGCAGCTTTCAAATGCTTTCATCTCCTCCCACACTGTCATTCTGGCTGCTTATAGGCTGAGTCCTTTTTGCAGGGAGCTAATTAAACAGCCAGTGTGATTAAACATCTTCTGAACTTTTTTTGCTACCTCAAGGAATAACAGCTGAGAGGCTTTACAGGAAAGAGCAACTGACTACCGGCTTAATTTCTGGCAGATATGTACCCGTAGGGGAACCCTTCCAGATGGAAAATATTACCTTTTTAAAGCTTTTTGATGTATTTTCTATTTACTGAAGAATGCTGCCAATTTTATTAATATCAGACATTTCTTGTCAGAAATTGTTTTCTTAGACCTGGGCCTATTATTAAATACTAAGGCTGGTTTTATTAGTAAAAATATATTAGTTTTGAGATATTTTAACTGAAATGTAAGGATTTAAAGCTTGGGAAGTGTTTTTATGCACTTAAACGTTGTTGGAATGTTTTGGTGCTTATGTACACTTTGTGATTAAAGCTTGGGAAGTGTTTTTATGCACTTAAACATTGTTGGAGTGTTTTGGTGCTTATGTACACTTTGTGACTACTCGCCTTCATTATTTTACTGCTTGAGACATTTTGCTTGAAGGTGTAAATATTTAAGCAGTATGAAGTGTATTTCAGAGCTAGAATTGTATTTTATGTTTAGTGCTTGAGTATACTTCCTGATATCTTTTTTCCAGTTTTTTGTTTTTCTGAGTGCACTTTCTGTGAAAGGAACTTGGAGTTCTGACAGTATTGTTGTGTATTACTTGAGCATTTTCTTTTTAATTTTGAGGGATTGTGTAAAGAAGTGTGTGTGTGCTGCATGTGAACACTTGTCTGACTACTTGTCTTTCAAACAACTATTCCAGGCAGTGCTTACTCACAGTCATGCTGCAACACAGTCTTACACCACTCCTGATGTTCCTTTCTCCAAAGTACCTGAAAAGAAAAAAATACAATTAAAGCAAAAACCCTTGCCCATAATGCGGGCTCAGTCAGTGCTTCATCTGATGGTAGATGACTCCTCAAATGTTTTACTTTTTTCCTCAAAACCCTGTTGTAGCCTTGCTGGCCATTATGGATCGAGAGTCAAACGTAATCTTCAGCTGTTGCAGTGTCTGATGTGGGCATTACAGAACCACCCATTTTAGTTGCTGGAGACACCCTGGGACAGCCTTTTCAGGGTGTCAGGGAAAGACACCTCTTACTCTCCATAGTACGCTTTCCCCTTCTTGGACCTCAGCAATAGAAATGCCTAGAACAAAGTAACAGAAAACTATTCATTGTGACAACAAGGACATGGTTTCTGTAGCAAAAAAAATATGTTATTTTAGATAGGAGTTTTTTGCAAGCTTGTAATCCTGGGTGTCAAGTATTTCTCTACTCCAAAGGATGAGGATGTTTGTTCCGAGAGTTCTGATTTAGACAGAGACAGGGTAACATCATTTGAGGGTCCATAGCCCAAGACACTGATTCTTTGGAAAGTGAATTTAAATTTGAACATTTGGAAACTTTCTCCTTTTCTGAGACTGTCTCCAGACTGAAAGATGTATTTGCTTGGGAACAGGTGGTGCCCCCCCCTCCCCCGAGTTGGGCAAATAATATGATTCATTAGAACAAGAAGCCTTGCATACTGCACCCATTCCTCCTGTTCTGCCAGCCTTGGAAGATGCTTGTAATGCTGCCTGCAATGTTCCTGACTCTCAACTCTCTGTACCTAAAAAGGCAGATAAATTTTATAGTCTCTGAAGCCAACAACTGTCTTTTTTCTCATCTTAGAACAGACTCCGCTGCTATATCACCCAATACTTCTAATGTGAACAGGTGCCTTATGACTCCCCTACAGTTCAGTTCATTTCTTGGGGATAAAGAAGGTAAACATTTGGACAGACAAGGTAAGAGAGGTTTTTTTCTTCTTCTACTTTTGTCTTTAGAATTCTCAATTACTACAGCTAAATTTAGTCTTGAAAGTGCCAATAGTTTGAGAGAATTTTCTGCTTCTCAATCTCTTAAAGATAGATCTTACTTGAATTTGATTGTGGATCACTTGCCTCAGGTTTCTAAACATGCCTTAAAAAGTGTGTATCATTGTACTGACACTGTATCTAGGGCTTCTCCTTCTGCCACAGTCTTGAGAAGATTTATTTGGTAGGAAACCAAAAGTATTCAGATGACTTAAAGTCAGAAATCCTAAACTTCTGTTTAGATAGGGAGGCTTTTTTGGGCTTTGTACTAAGCAGGTGGTGAAACAGTGGGATGAAAGATAAATGAATGCAAGATGTTTGTAGGACTTTTCTGGTCCTCATGTTCTTTCCTTATAAATTGTTGACTCCTTTTAAAAGACAAAAGAAACTAGTGTGGCGTCCTCTCAATAGGCAGACTCCTGAGAAGAAATGGCAGGAAGATTCTAATGAGAACCAAAAAAGGAAAGGATTCTTTCGAGAATGAGGGTCAGATGCCTTCCTCAAAATGACTATGCCAAAAGCTAGGTTGCACTCCTTCCCATCCTATCCCAGCATCTCTTCAATCTCAGTCAAACAGGATTGTGTTTTTAGGTTGCCTTATAGACAATGTGTCTCAAAAAGCATGCCTGTATCAAGAAAAGGTGGATTTGTATCTGGAAGTCTTCCTGAACCTTTCTTGCTAGTCTCTTGCTATGTCCAGATAATTTCTAAGGATTCTAGTTGTTATGATTGCTATGATTCTCCTGATTCCCTTTGCCAGCTTACATATGAGAAAGATTCAATGGTAACTACAAAATGTGGACCCAACATTCTCACTCACTGGATTTTCAAGTTCTAATCTTGGGCTTTATCTAGTTAGAACTGCATTGGTGGTGGGATCAGATGGCTCACAATCAAGGTCTCCCTTTTTCTCCACCCACCCTAACACAGTCTGTCCTGACTGATTCCTCAGATTTTGCTTGTGGAACATTTTCAATGAGAATAAAAGTTCAAGGGATGTGGGACAGTTTAGACTGATCAAAGCACATCATTATAAAGAAATATGGGCAGTGACTCACGCTATAAGGTCACTGCATTATCTGTGGAACTCAGGTCCTTTACAGATTATGACAGACAACACCACAGTGATGTGGTACATGTACAAACAAGGGGGCACCAAATTGTACCCCTGTGCTGGCTGGCATTGATAGCTTGGGAGTTAGCTCTACAGCATTCCTTGACTCTTCAAGCTTCTTACATAACATCAGAGCAAAACATAGTGGCAAACAAACTAAACAGATACTGGGCAGATCCTGCGGAGTGGAAACTCCATACAGAGGTCTTCCATGAGATGATTCAGGTGTGGGGAACACCTCAAGTAGAGCTGTTTACCTCCTTTCAAAGCAGGCAGCTAAACAGATTCTGTTCCAGAACTTCCTGCAAGCAGGCCTGGAAAAGAGATGCTGTGTCCTTCCCCTGGTTAGGGATGTTCCACCCTTCCCAATGATTTTCAGCGTAATTCTGAAAATTCTCTCTCACATTCCTCACAAGACAGCTAAAAAAACACAGAGCTTCTTGTAGGTGTTTTTTTCCACTGTATAGCTACTTGCCTTCTTATTACATTTTTTGTGGAAAAAATGCTGAGCTTCTCGTTGGCAAGGGACTCACCCACAAAGACATGACAGAACCAAAGAGAGACAGAGCAGGATGCACTGTATCTAGAGTGGCCTTAAACACACAGACACACACACACACACACACACACACACACACACACACACACACACACACACACACACACACACACACACACAAACACACACACATTCTCTTGCTTCTCACTACTTCATTTCCTACAGACACACACACACACACACACACACACACACACACACACACACACACACACACACACACACACACACACACACACACACACATACACTTGTATCTCCCTACATCATTTCCTGCACACACACACACACACACACACACACACACACACACACACACACACACACACACACACACACACACACACACACACACACTCTTGCTTCTCCCTACATCATTTCCAACACACACACACACACACACACACACACACACACACACACACACACACACACACACACACACACACACACACACACACTGCATCTCCCTACATCATTTCCTACACACACACACACACACACACACACACACACACACACACACACACACACACACACACACACACACACACACTCTCTGAGTCCCAAAAACACAATACAGGACTGCTTCTAATCAGGGATACTTTTAAAATATTATTCATTTGAGAAAATGGTAGAATAAGTGAGTATGAATTAATAAACATTTTCTAAAATAAAAGAAAACTCTTCTGTGGTTCAGTCACGTTCCTTGTTGCACAGCGAAAAAAATGACAAGCTTCTCGTCTGTGTTTTTTCCACTGTCTAACTAATTGCATTCTTACAATGTTTATTGACGAACATGACAGAACCACAAAGGGACACATATTTTACTTAAAAATTAGGAAGGAATAAAATAAAAATACAAATAAGATTTTAATAAAGAATGATTTTTATTCAGTCACTCTGAAAAGTAACAAATAAGAAAGAAGAGTGAAAACTTTGCAAAAGAAACAGACAAGCTGATTTCAGAAAAGCATTTGAGGTTGGTTTTGCGCATTCCTCCTACTTCTTCTGCTACCTCAGTAACAGAATCAGCAAAACCATCCTCACATGATTTTCTGAAATCAGCTCATCTGTGTTTCTTTTGCAAAATTTTCACTCTTCGTCCTTATTTTTTACTTTTTAGAGTGACTGAATAAAAAGCATTTTTTTATTAAAAAATATTTTTATATATTTTTATTTATTAAGCAAATGTAATAGAAATATTTCCTATCATGGAGATAAACAGGTAATGTGAAGTTGTTCAGTCTCGTCGTTTGTTCTTACATGTGGGTTCGGAGCCAAGCCATCGGCTCTGAGTCGGCCGCTTTCAAAGCTCCAGATCTCTGAGAAGCTCAAGACACAGTCCCTGTCCCATGATGCTCTGCTGCCAAACCCCAGATCTAGTTTGCCGCTGCAACAGATCGCGCAATCTTCAGAGGAAGCTCGGGCCAGTATCTTTTTTCTTATATGTTTGGATATTTAGACTTATAATAACTATCAGGGATCTGATACTTAGTGAGGCTTCACATATTTCTTTTTTTTTTTTTTTTTGTGGTTTAGAGTAGGTATCTAAGCTTGTATTTTGTCCTTTAGTCGGAGCGGTTTGCTCATAGGCCTTTAGCCTTCTTGATTTACTCTACTTGACAGGGCTCTGTCAAATTTAATACCCTATCCCCTTATATTCTGTAATTCCTGTATTGAGCGTTTGTTTTTTCTTTATTGTATCCCTTTTCTATAGTTATTGCAGTTCAGGGATCTGAACTTTCTAAGCTGTTTTTTTGGTGTTATTACAACTGATTGGACAATTTTCATAATGTCAGAGAAGCAAAAATCTGGGTTCAAAAAGTGTGACTGTGGACAAAAGATGTCCATCATGGATAATCATATTTCTTGTGTTTATTGTTTGGGTCCGCTACATTTACAGGAGGATTGCTCTATCTGCCATTCCTTTAGTGGCAGGGTGTTATTAGAGAGGAGAAGGAAATTGGTAGATAGAGGACTGTTGAAATCGGACTTCCAGGATGCATTGGATAAGACTGACCAGACCTCCATGTCCTCAAAGGGGTTGAAGTCGTCTAAGGTGTCTTCGGAGCACAAGTCTTCGGCTCCGAGCACCACTGGCAATACTCGGTCGCCGGCTCCACAGCCTTCGGAGCCATGCACCGAGATCTTACCTCGGAGCCAAGTCATTGTGTTTGAGCCGGTGTTGGAGGTTTTGAGGTCTCCGATCCTGAAGTCGGTGGTTTCTTCGGCTCCTTCGACCTGTTCTTCCGGTACCCTCTCTGACATCGATGTGGACCGAGTGGTACAGAGACTTTTGGTGAACCCAGCCCTCGCCAAATTGCTTGCAGCTTCGACCCAGTTGGCTTCGAAGCCTATGACCCCTCCTACCATGAGTTCTGCTCCTCCTCCGAGGCCAGATGAGCCTTTGGAGCCGGAAAGAGAGGATCTGATAGTGGTGGAACCCTCGGAGCCAAGACCTGTTCCAGTGCTCTTGGCTCCTTCGACCTTGACTTCTTCGGTTCCAATCGAAGAGTCTCGGAGCCGACACTCTCTCGCTGGTTCTGAGGGGGGGAGTTGAACCGACGCTTCGGTTCTGACTCTCCCTCTCGGGGCTTCAGCACAGATGAGCTTGGTTCCATCCTCTGGTTTGGAGCCCGTGGTCTCAGCCCCTGGGAGGCTGCCATCTTCTTCGGAACCGGCGGACTCCTTGGGTTGGGAAACCGGTGCCTTCGATGCCATGAGGAAGGTCATGTCTGCTAAGACCCTTACTTCTTCGGATCCTTCCTCTTCCTCCCCTAAAGGGCCGTGCTCTATCTCTACTCCACAGGTTCCCAGTCCCTTACCCCTACTGAGGATGAGTCGGTGCTCCTGAAGGCCTTTGAGTCTCAACCCTCCACCTCCTGGGTTACTCCGCCCTTCGATGAATTAATGGACTTGATCGCTCGAAAGGTGTGGGAGTCTCCTGATTCTATGGAACCAGTCCCTCGGAGACCCAACAAATTTATCACCTGCCCTCAGGATAAGTCCTTTCTTACAATGGGAGTTCCCGTTGATGCCATGGTGGTGGCGGTGGCCACCAAGAAAGAGATGTCAGACACCTCTTCCTCTGTCCATCCTCCTAATAAAGATTTCAGGACAATGGACAAATATGGGAAATGCATTTTTAGTTCTGCGACATTTGCAATGAGATCGCTTAACTATTTAACCCATTTTAGCCGTCTACAACGAGATCTCCTAAAAGAGCTTGGAGATACTCTACAGGACAATACAGGTGATTCTGTCTCCCAGAAAGTGACACACAGCTTAACACCCTTAATTTCATTGTAAACTCGTCCATGAGGCTAATTTCTTATGCAGCCGGGGGATCGAGCCGGGCAGCGGGTTCAGCAATAGCTCTGCGGAGACAATCCTGGATGCGCTTATGCTCCTTTGCGGAAGCCTTCAAGTCTTCCTTTGTAAATACCCCATTTGATGGCTCTTCCTTGTTTGGGCCCAAAGTCAAGGAGACACTCACTAAGTGTGAGCAGGAAGGAAAGACTCTATCTGCTGTAGGTGTCCGTTTTTTCCACCCCCACTAGACCATATCCCAAAGGGCAGAAAGGTGGAAAAATGTGGTTCCAAAAGTCCCAAGGAGCTTTCCAGAACACATGTAGTGAAACCCCCTTCAGGGGCAGAGGAGGGGGGTATAATGGTAGATGCCGCACAGGCGGCAGAGGGGGTCTGTAGAACCAGGGTGACAGGTTGCAGTTCCCTGGCAAACCCTATCAGCGCTCCTGAGAGGAGGCCCGACTGTCCTACTCTGGAGGCAGTCAGGGGTCACTTAACTTTATACCCAGACGCCTGGCTAGGAATTGCATCAGATTCCTGGGTAAAAAGCATAATCACCAGAGGCTACATCATTCCCTTTTCAGAATTCCCTTCCATTCGGACAAGAATCCCAGACATTCCTCCCAGTCTGCGGAATCTAGCAGCCATAGAAATTCAGAGGCTGCTGGAAAAAAGAGTCATCCGGCTAGTCCCAGCGGACCAAATAGGATCGGGAACTTACTCCAGGTTCTTTTTAGTTCCAAAGAAAACAGGGGACTGGAGGCCCATCTTAGACCTCAGCAAACTTAACTCCTTTGTCAAAAAGGAAAAGTTCCGGATGGTCACGCTTCAGTCGATAATCCCATTTCTCGAAATGGCCGATTGGATGTGCTCGATAGATCTCAAGGGTGCGTACTATCACATAAAAATGGCCAGGTCATCCAGAGCTCACTTGCATTTTCGGCTGGGGGCCAGTCACTACCAATTCTGAGCTCTGCCCTTTGGTCTCACCACAGCCCCCAGAGTGTTCACCAAATGCATAGCAGTTGTCACGGCTCACCTGAGATGTTTAGGATTCCGGATGTTTCCATATCTCGACGACTGGCTCCTCACCGCCACCACCAGGCATCAACTGATTCAAGCCAGGGATTATACTATAAACCTATGCTCCCAGTTGGGCATAACCTTAAATTTTGAAAAATCTGCTTTATCGCCGTTGCAGCATATTTCCTTTGTAGGAGCAGATTTAGACACCACCACCGCTCTCGTCAAATTGCCTCAAGGAAGAGTAATATCCTTAACAAACCAAGTGTCCCTTTTATTAATGGAGAAAAAGGTCCCTGCATTCCAAGTTCTGAAACTGTTAGTCATCATGGCAGCGACTCTCATAGTGGTTCCTCTGGGGCGTATGCACATGAGGATACTCCAATGGTTACTCTTCACACAGTGGTCTTATCAACAACTTCCAATGTCACACAAGATTCTGTTGACGAATACTTGCAAAAAGGACCTCCTTTGGTGGTTGAACAGCCATCAAGTGACTGTAGGTCATCCGTTTGTACTTCCCCCTCCTACAGCCACAGTAACCACGGATGCTTCCCTGATAGGGTGGGGGGGCTGTATCAGGGAAGAACTGTCCAAGGTACTTGGTCAGAGATAGAATCCAGCTTGCACATCAATGTCTTCGAGTTGAGAGTGGTGTTCCTAGTGTTGCAACACTTTCACGACTCTCTACATCGAGAGACTATTGCAATACAGACAGACAACATGTCGGTGGTCTGGTATATCAACAAGCAAGGGGGAACCAGATCTTACCCCTTATGTCGAGAGGCCCTGAGAATTTGGCAGTGGGCTGCATCCACCGGGTGCTTCCTGATAGCAATGCACATCCCAGGGTCGTCCAACGTGATAGCGGACAAATTGAGTAGAGCCATTCTGTTACCCCACGAGTGGTCCCTCAAAGAACAAGTGGCAGAAAGGATATTCCACAGATGGGGCCAGCCTTGCCGCGACCTATTTGCATCTCCGATGAATGCCAAATGCAGAAGCTACTTTGCCCTGTACCCTCCACCGGGGGACATCCCAAGGGATGCACTCGAACACGATTGGCCCTCGGGTCTCTTATATGCCTTTCCCCCTTTTCTGCTCATCCCCAAATTTTTGCAGAAAGCCAAAAGCCTGGGAAGGACTGTTATCATGATAGCCCCTTTTTGGCCTCGGCAGATTTGGTTCCCCTTCCTTCAACGATATCAAGTGGAAGAACCTTGGGTCCTGGACCCAGTGCCAGACCTTCTGACTCATTCGTCGGGAGTTCTTCACCCCTCTCTTGTATCCCTCAAACTGACAGCTTGGCTGCTCCACTTCCCAATCTTGCTAGGTCTCATGATTTATCCCCTGCGGTTCAGCATATTCTGGTTTCCTCCAATAAAGTCTCCACCAGGAGGCTTTATAACAGTAAATGGAAATGATTCAGTCATTGGGCTTCTCAGCATGGAATTGATCCCTTTACTGGCCCTATTCTTAGCATTCTTGATTTTTTGACTTCACTTTTCCAAGATGGAGCGGCAGCTGCTACTATAAGGGTTCAACTGACTGCCATATCTAACTTACATGTGGGATGCGGAGCTTCTAACATTATGTCCCACAGATTATGAAAGGCCTTTTTGAAAGGGACTCATCACCTTAGACCCCCTATTAGACACCCGATCACTCCCTGGAATCTAAATTTGGTGCTGTCCCAACTCATGTTTCCCCCTTTTGAGCCAGAATCTTCTTGTCTGTTGAAGTTCCTTTCTTGGAAGACAATTTTCTTAGTGGCCATTACTTCAATGTGTAGAGCTTCTGAACTTCAGGCGCTATCTATTAGGCCCCCATATTTGGTCTTTCATCTCAATAGGGTGTCTCTAAGAACTAACCCATCCTTCCTTCCGAAAGTCTGTTCTGAAGCAAACGTGAACCAGTCCATTGAACTTCTCACCTTTTTCAGACATCATACCACTAAATTGGAATACATGTTGCATAAGCTTGATGTTCACAGACATTTGGGATTTTATTTGGACAGAACAAAAGAATTCAGGAAAACAGATCAACTATTTGTGTCCCATGCGGAAAATAAGAAAGGCCTTTCGGTATCCTAAGTTACATTGTCCAAATGGCTTTCTGATTGTATAAAGTTTGTATAGTCTTCATCCCATCAACCTTTAGAGAGTGAAGTGAAAGCTCATTCTACCAGAGCTGTTTCTACGTCCTTAGCTCACACAGCTCATTTACCTCTGGACACCATTTGCGCTGCAGCTACTTGGTCCAAACCTCATACGTTTATTACTCATTACAAAGTGGACAGGGCCTCCAGGGACAGGGCTTCCTTTGGTTCCAAGGTTCTCAGGAATGTACTCCCTTGAGCCGCCCAGGATTAGGGTGCTTGGGACGCTACCCACGTGTAAGAACAAATGGCGAGATTGAACAACTTCACATAAAGAAGTTATGTTCTCACCATAACGTTCCATGTGAGTTGTTCTTCTCGCCTTTGTTCTTACACTCCCTCCCACATTCCCCCTCCAGATTCTGGAAGAATGAGTATTACTGGTGGTCTGGTTACTCTTGTCAATATCCTCTTATCAATCAGTTATCCTTTAACTAATTGTAAATAGTAACTTCTTATATTGAGTTTCTTATTGCTGTTCCTTTCTGGGTTCAGCAAACTAGATCTGGGATTTGGCAGCAGAGCATCATGGGATAGGGACTGTGTCTCGAGCTTCTCAGAGATCTGGAGCTTGGAAAGCAGCTGACTCGGAGCCGATGGCTCGGCTCCGAACCCATGTGTAAGAACAAAGGCGAGAAGAACAACTCACATGGAACGTTATGGTAAGAACATAAGTTATTTTTTTGAAAACATTAAAAGAAGCACTGTTTTCCATGCTTTTCCTCTTTTCACCTTACACCTTCTTAGTTTCATAGTTTCATAGTATAGTACTAGGCTATCTGCCCTGGGGCATTTGTAAGCCTAGCCATAGTGATGTGGCTTTTGCCACCCCATGAAATGGTACAAAAATGTACAGAATAAATCTAGAATACTGTGCCTCTGTCTAGTAGTGACACAGTGAAGGTCCCCTTATATAATAGAATTAGTTTACTGTGTCCCTGTCTAGCAGTGACACAGATGTGACCCCTGGGGTAAACTTATGATCTCCCATCCACTCATCAAGATTTCTCTTGAAGAGAGTCAGTGAGGGGCTCTACCTAATACGAACTGGGATCCTGTTCCAAAGCATGGGAAGCCTCTGAGTTATGAATCTATCCCTCCAGCATGTCCTATTCATACTTGTGCCGAGGTTTAAGTCTTTAGCTCGTGGTCCTGATGGATTTGGATTTTTGAGGTGGAGCATGTCCATCAGATCCTGATTGGACATGGCCTTGTATCGTCAGGCAGAGATCACCTCTGAGCAGGCGGTATGCTACTGAATAGAGCTGAAGTTTCTTTAGTCTGGCAGAATAAGACATATGTTGGAGACCCTTGATCCTTTTGGTGAGGTACTTTTGTGGTCTCTCCAGCTGTTGCAAGTGCCGGGTGAGGTACATACCAAATGGGGCATTGTACTCAATCATGGGTCTGATGAGGGAGGAATATAGGGGTACAATGACATCCTTGGATCTGGATGTGAAACCCTTCATGATGAGGTGTGCAAGGTAGAATGTTTTTCTAACCACTTTGGCAACGTGGGTGTCAAATGAGACGTCGCTGTCTACTTGGGTCCCTAGGTCTCTGATTACTTTTTCCGTACTCAGTGGGTTGCTGTCTATGTGATAATTTGTGGGTACTTTGTTTTTTCCAAAAGGGGTGACTATACATTTTTTGGCATTTAGTTTAAGGCCGTGACTACGGCACCAGTTGTCCGTTTCAGTGAGGCCTTTTTGTAGGATGTGTGTATCTGCTGGTGTATCGACTATGGTGCCTAGTTTGCAGTCATCTGCGAACTTTGTCAGCCACAGCCCTCCCATGTTTGCTTTAACGTCTGAGAAATAAATGCCGAACAAGAGGGGTCCCAGGACAGATCCCTGTGGGACACCACTTGTGACTGGCTTTGAGTCTGACATTGCTCCAGCGATTTTAACTTTATGGGTTCTGTCCTTTAGCCAGTTTGCAACCCATCTAGTGACATAAGGGTTTACTTTTAAGCTGTTTAGCTTATCTATGATGCCTGAGTGGGGTATTGTGTCGAAGGCCTTAGCCAAGTCCATGTATGCTGTATGGACTGCTTTGCCCTCATCAATGGCTCTAGTGACTGTTTCAAAAAAGTCAACCAGGTTTAAAAGGCAGGATCTGCCCTTTACAAAGCCGAACTGGGTGGGGTCAAGCGTCTGTAGGTCCCCTGTGTCTCCGTTTATGAGTTCCATAATGATTCTTTCCATAGCTTTGCAGACCAGGCTAGTCAAGCTTATGGGGCGGTAGTTTCCAGGGTCTGTAGAGGCACCCCCCCCCATGTGGAGTGGGACCACTGTTGCTGTACGCCAGTGTTCAGGTACATATCCCGAAGTAAGGCTAAGGTTAAATAGCATTTTTATGTGTGGGTTTAGCTCCTCTTGGAGTTCACGTAACACGCACCCCGGGATACCGTCAGGTCCCATTGATGCGGTGTTTTTTGCTTTGTTTAGGGCGGTTCTCACTTGGACATCTGAGATGACAGGGAGATTACATTCAGCTGGGATAAGTATTTCTTCTTTTGGGGGTGAAGGAGGCGAGAAATTTGCACTGAACCTATCAGCCAGAATGTTAGCAATATTTGTGGGTTCAGTGTATTTTTTGTTGTTGTGAACCAACTCTGAGCATATCTGAGGGTTTCCACCCAGGTTTCTAACATAGCTGAAGAAGGCTTTGTGGTTATCTTTAGTATCCTTAGCGATTTTTCTCTCAAAGTTTGCCTTGGATGTTTTTATGAAAGAACGTAGTTTTCTGCTAATGTTGATCAGAGATGTCTTCCCTTCATGGGATTTCGCTCTGACGTGCAGTAGCTTCCTTCTTTTGTTATACAATTTGTTTATGGCTGAGGTCCACCAGACAGGACGCTTACATTTGGTGGAGAGGGACTTGGATTTGTTTGGGATTGCATGATCCATGCATTCTTGGAGATGTCCATAGAAAGCATTTGTGAAGGATTCGGCATTGTGGGATGTCTTATCCACTGGCACAGTGGGCTTAAAGGATACCATCTCAGTCTTAAGAAGAGTGAAGTCTGCTTTTGAGAAGTTTTTCACTGTGGTCTTTTGTGCTGGGGGTGGCGGTGGGATATGTATATCCAGGGTGATTAGTTTGTGGTCAGATCTCACTAGTGAGGGGTATACTTCCGGTGTGGAGCATTTTGTCCCCATGTTTGTGATGATCAGGTCTAGTATATTATCTCCCCTAGTGGGAGAGGTGACTAGTTGTTCCAGTGCATTTGAATTTATGAATTCCAGGAACCTTTGGGCTAGGGTATTAGGGCTAGAATAATGTACCCAATCTATGTTTGGGTAGTCGAAGTCTCCCAGTATGATGGTATTTTGTGATACATTCATATCCTCCAATGTCTTCAGGAAGGCTGTGTGGGGTTCTTGAGATTGGGAGGGTGGTCTGTAACATGCTACCAGTTGTATAGCAATTTTGCCTATGGTTAGTTGCACCTGTATGGTCTCTGATGCTTCATGTGTTGCTACTAACCTGGAGGTGTGGGTGTCCTTTATGAATATGGACACTCCCTCCTTTGTGGTTCGCCCGGTTTTGGGGCGAAAAGCATGATACAAGGTATAGCCTGGTAGCGCTGGGGTGCTCTCAGGAGCCTTGAACCAGGTTTCAGTTACTGCACAGACGTCGATGTTCTCCATGCTGAGGAGTGCATCAAGTGCCTGCATCTTGAGATTTAGACTTCTGGTGTTGAGCAGCATTACCCTTAGTTTTTTTCCATTTTTGTTTTCTAAGGAGGTGGGTTTGTCTTTTGAGCCTTGCCTAAAAAAGGCACTATGGGGGTGGCAAGAGCCTTAGCCAATATCCGGAAGCCCAGTGGTGACAGGTGTAAGCCATCCCTTGCGAAGCAGCGTGGCTTGTCCAACATATCATTCCAGGCAGACAGACATTGGATCCCCTTAGAATGACAACAGTACTTGAACCAATTGTTAAAGCTGATCATCTTGTCTTTGTATTGTGATATAATTCTTGGTGAGGGCAAGATGCTGCTCAGGGTCAGGGTCATACCAGCCTGGGCTACATAATCGGAGAGCTCCTCTATGTCTCTTTTCATGTAGTCCAGGGAGGTACGTCTCAGGTCATTCACACCAACATGGACAATGACAGAGTCATATTTGTACTTGCTTTGGAGTGACCTGAGTGCGTGTGTTATGTGGCGGATCCTAGCTCCCGATAGACAGCTCACAGTCACCTTCTCCTTGTTCAGCCTGGTCAGTGGGACATCAGTGTGTCTGACTATGGAGTCACCTATTACTAGTGTATCAGGCAAGGTGTTTGGCCTTAAGGGCTGCGATTGGTCGACACACTGATTTATTGAAGTATGTGTTGCATGTGTTTTGTTTTGAGGTGGTGGATTTTTGGATGTCTGTTTTGGGAGCCTCTGTTGTTTTGGTAAGTTTTTTATTAGAGCCTCCGAGTATGTCTTTGTGTTTTTATGTCTTTGGTTTGCAGTTGTGGTAGGTCTATGTGGGACTGGGATTGTTGTGTGTGTGGTTGCCATCTCCTCCTGTCTGGTCATGCCAGCCCTGAGTTGAGAGAGTTCAGCCTCCAGTTTGGCTGTATAGTTGCATCTCTCACATGTATTTTGTGTTTGTTGGGAGGAGGAGAGGGTTGTCTGTGTACATGAGACAATTGTAGCATTGTCTCAAGATGCCCAAATTGACCAGCTGAACTGGAGACGACGCCAGTAATCTACCACTCGACATGCTAGAACAGTATAAGGGAGTGGTATACCTTTAAGGGGTGGTAAGTAGATGTAGTGCTTTACTTAGTACGAGAGTGCTTACTTAGTAGAGAAGTATTGAGAACAAGTGCTAGGCTTATAATACAGTGAGTAGTCTGGTTATACTAAGAGTAGAGCTTCCTTAAGGGAAAATTTGAAGAACAGACTTGGCAGAGCCAGAAAAAGTTTAACCCGCGCTGCGCTATGCGCATGACCACGCAAAGCCTTGCAAACGCGGATTTTAAACAGTGAACTACAAAAGAGCTGGAAATGGTCCCAAACAACCAATTACTACAGCTTCTTGTGCTGAGGTCACTTCCCCCAAGGACAGGTAGGCTGCTCAAGGCTCCCCACTCCCACTGGTGAGCAAAGAAACTTCCTTCTATCCAAGTAAGGTAATGGACAACACAGGAACTACACCACAGCCCAGAATACAGCAATGCCTGTAAACTGGTCTAAACTAGTCGAGGAAGGCGGGAAAACAAAGATTTTTTTGTTTGTTTTTTTTTGTTTTTTTGGTAGAAACACACAGAAAATGCAAAAACAGTGATAAATTAGTTACACAGGCTAGCACACTTTAGTGGGCAGCCTCCACAGTTAAATTAAACAAACAAACAAGCAAACTTTCGATCAAATTCGACTAAAATGTAACTTTAAGTGCAGATTTTAAAATAATGCAGCAATCAGTTAAAAAACAGTTCAGGCTAGTTCAAGGTAAGCTGCAGAAGCTATTTCAAGTGAAAAAAAAGCAAAGATACTTAAATCCAGAAGTAATCGCTTTTCTGAGTTCCCTGCTGCTAGGACCACTCTGTAAACCCACGTGGAGCTTGTCTGAGCAGTATAGCCAGAAAAAAACGCCCAGAGGCGGATTTTAAACAGTGAACTACAAAAGAGCTGGAAATGGTCCCAAACAACCAATTACTACAGCTTCTTGTGCTGAGGTTACTTCCCCCAAAGACAGGTAGGCTGCTCAAGGCTCCCCACTCCCACTGGTGAGCAAAGAAACTTCCTTCTATCCAAGTAAGGTAATGGACAACACAGGAACTACACCACAGCCCAGAATACAGCAATGCCTGTAAACTGGTCTAAACTAGTCGAGGAAGGCGGGAAAACAAGGATTATTTTTTTGTTTTTTTTGTTTTTTTGGTAGAAACACACAGAAAATGCAGAAACAGTGATAAATTAGTTACACAGGCTAGCACACTTTAGTGGGCAGCCTCCACAGTTAAATTAAACAAACAAACAAGCAAACTTTCGATCAAATTCGACTAAAATGTAACTTTAAGTGCAGATTTTTAAATAATGCAGCAATCAGTTAAAAAACAGTTCAGGCTATGTTTTTCACTCACTTTTTCATTCTGTTACCAGTTACGCTTCTCACTGTCTTCCCTTTCAACTGGCATATGCTTAGATTTTAAATAATTGTAGTTCTTACCTTTTATGGTATGTTTGCTGTGGTATGTTCCGCCATGTTTATATGATTATTCCAGGTGTGTATAAATATACTTGTTCTTCTGTTTACATACCAATTTATTTGTATTATAATTCTGTCTTCCCCAGGCTGAGACTGAAATTGGTCTTGTGTGATCAGTGCTCTGCCCCAGTTAACAGTTGATGCTGTGTTGTCTTTTCTGTCCACCTCAGTCTGTGTGGCTATCAGATCAGATCTGTGGCCAGCAAATCAAACTTTGGCTCCAAAGCCAGAGCTCCTGTCCTATAACTGACTACATCACTTAATCTCCTCAGATCTCATTTGCAGTGCTTGATGATGGTCATGGTCCCTTGAGCTCTTCACAGATAAATAATTTAGGTTGCTTTCTGGTGCTTGTCTTAGTTAATTTTTCGTAGTTTCAGGACTTTCTTTCATCTCCTGTCCTCTCCTCTGCTCTCCTCTCCCTTGCAGCTACTTAAAAAAAAGGTATAAGTAGTTTTTATTAGAAGAGCTTTTTGGGTCTGTTAACTTTTGTGTGTGGTAGAAGGCCATAAGGTTTCCTTCTCTTACTTAACCATTTGGTCTGTTTATTGTTGTGTGTGTATGTGTGTGTGTGTGTGTGTGTGTGTGTGTGTGTGTGTGTGTGTGTGTGTGTGTGTGTGTGTGTGTGTGTGTTTTGGCATTTGTTCCTTTTCAGTATGGCTGAGAAGACTTTGGGTTTCAAAAAATGACACAAGCTGCCTACACAGGATTCACATGATAGATGCATATATTGTCAGGGGATGTGTATTTGGATCAGGAGTGTGACAGCTGTCCTTTCTTTGAGTCTGGTGGAGAGGTAGTCAACGTGGTTGTTAAAGAGTTCCTCCCCCCTCTTTCTTCTGGGGATAGCCCATCTGTTTCTAGTTCTCTTGTCAAAAAGCCATTGGAGAAGTCCAGGAAAGATAAAGATAAGTATTAATTTAAAGAGAAAAAAAGAGACAAGAATGAAGAGAGAGAAAAAGACAGTATGAAAAGATCTGCTGAGAGCAGAGTAAATACCTCTCAACTGTCCAGATTTTTGCAGATTGTCCAGATTTTTGGCTCATATTTTTAGTCTGTTCCTCCTAAAATTTGTGGTTTTCTGGCAAATCACTGGGATGATTTGAGGACTGAAGTCACTAAATAATGACATACATTTCAATTTCAGACTTCAAATCCTTCAATACATGTATGTTAAAACAAAGCCGGTTACTCTAGCAACTTTCTATGTTTCTAAAAACAATATTAAAAAATATCCAAATTTTTGGGCCTTTATCCCACCATTTTATTGGGCTTTGTCCATATTTCTTGCACTAAGAGGTTGAGATGTATGGAGCAGACCATTTGATGAGCCGGCACAGAAGATTCCCAGGTCCTCTATTTGTTCATCTCCACTCTTGGATCTGTCATCAGAACCAGTCTGCACCCAATATCCTGTTTCCTTGATGCTCACTTTGGAACCACATCAGTCCTGATCCTTTGGTTCCCCATGTCCTACAGCACCTCTGGCATTAGACCTGGTTTCATACTGATCACTGGTGACTGCTACTCAGTCCTCTGGAATTGTTTTTTCCCAGGAACCATCACCCCCTGTTGTCCAGTCCCCCCCCCCCTTCAGATGCAAAGATTTCGACAGGTCTTCACACCTGCCGGCTAAACTGCCATTGATGGTATTGTCTAGGTCCTTTAGCTTCTGTAAGAGCTAGTGGAACTAGAAGATGCCACTGAAAGCAGAAGAGAGGGCAAGACAAATGCCATCAAAAGCAAGAGAGAATTGGATTTGGACAGAATGGCGCAAACATTCTGAAGGCATAGATTGACTTAGGGATCATTTTCTGCCCCTCTGTTCTGGAGTGGGTGAGAGCAGGCCCTTCCACACCATTGCTAATTTCTACTTCCCCAGTCTGCATTTTGGATCAGGTGGTTCTGAGTCTTACTAGCAGGGTTCTTCTTTTGATGCTGACTACATGGTTGCCTTCATCCCCATTAACATTTGTGATGCATTCAACATTGTGAGCATTATGCATCATGGAGCTGAGACATAGGGGCCAGTGGCCCAAGGTCAGGGTTGAGTCTGAGGGTTTCAGAGCCATCTATGAGCATTGGTGCCTCTGCCTTGGATAGCTAAGCAACAGTCTCAGCCTGAGATCCAGCTGATTTGGCAGCTGAGGACAGTACGTCTCTGAGGTCTTCAGATCTGAGCAGGCTGGCCTCACTGTCAGCATTCAAGGTCATTGAAAGGCTCCTATCTCACTCCAGACTTGGAAAACTGCATTGGCTCCTTTCTCACTCCAGACTTGGGGAAACTGCATTCTTTTTCTGATCCAGTCTGTACATCTAGTCAACCTGGATCTTCTGTTACACATCCTTTTGTTCAGGGATAGCCTTGAGCAACTCCAAGTGAAGGGCTTCTGAATCTCCTCTAGCATCACCCTCCCCCGGAGTGCACAGGTGCAAAAGGAGGCAATTGGATTCCCCTCAGGAATTGTTCATGTAGGATACTGTCCGTGATGAGGGGGGCGGTTCCCTGAAATCTCTCCTAGAGAAGATGCATATTTTGATGTTCATTTAGAGTTATTATGGCAGAGAGGAGGATGGACCACCAAAATCCCCTTTTCCTGAAGAATAAGTGCTTCTCTCGGGTTTTGGTTCAGCACCATCCTTGGCATGGGTGATACCCCCTTCAGATGCTATCATGGATCTGGTGCATTATGGGGCCTAGAGAGAACCTGAGTGGTGAAGCTCATCATTAAAAAGCTGGATACAATTTTAGTTCCATCAAATGACAGGAAACATTACAAAGGTCCTGCAGTAATGTGATTGGATTAGCTGCAGCCACCCAGTTTTATACCATGTGTCATGTTCTAGTGTCTATGTGCATTTATTTGTCTAGCGCAGCAGATGTTATGGCCAGGGTGGCAGTCACTAGCCTAACAGTTCACTGCTAAGCGTAGATGTGACTTTGCAACTTTGTGGAATACTTTAAGGAAGTCTTTCTGAATGCCCCTTTTGATTGTTGTCTGGACTAAAAATAAAGGATACTTTAACCAGAAATGAGTAGGATTGCAAAATGTCTGCTATGGAGGTCTGTCCCTCAAAGGACCTTTTTCGGTAACCTGAGGGGAGGGAAATGGTTATTCTTTCAGGAAATCACAATAATTTGCCCAAGATGCTCCTGTGATATCCTTCCCCCTAGGCAGAGGGGGATCTTTAACAGACTCTACCCTAGGAGCAGGAGCAGGCTGCAAAATTAGGGTTTTAGCAGACCTTTCTCCAGCATGCCATTTCAGCACTCCTGAATGTTTGCCCAGCTGCTATGTACTAGAGGCAGTCAGGGGGCACTTTGCTTTCCACCCTCAAGCTTGGGATGCCATCACCACAGATTCCTAGATGTTGTGAGTCATCATCAAAGAATATACCACCCATTTCCAGACATTGCTGATTGTTCATTAAAACACTCTTCCAGATGTTTAACCCTGGCAGAAAAAGTCAGCAGCCAGAGAAAACAGAAAACCTGGTATCAAAAAGAGAGATCCTGGAGGTCTCTCTAGACTAGAGCTGATCTGGAGTTTATTGAAGATTATTTTTAGTGTCCAGAAAAAAACAAGGACCTCCAGCCAATCTTGGACCTAATCCAGATTAAATCTGTTTGTCAAACAGACAACATTCTGGATGGTTGTGATGCAATCCTTTCTATCTCTGTTGAGAAAAGATGACTGGAGTTCTTTTGTAGACCTGCATGTTGCCTATTATCATATAAAAATAAACAGACAAGCATCTAGGACCCAGTTACTATTAGTTCCTAGCACTACCCTTTGTTCTAATCATAGTCCCCCAGGTGTTCACTAAATTCATGGCAGTGGTAGCTGCCCATCACATGCTGCAGGGATTTGGGATCTTTCTGTACCTGGATGACTGTCTCATTATGGTTGCATTAAGAGCATCATTAATTCAAGTGAGAGACTCCTTGCTCCAGTTTTGCCTTGCCTAAGGAATTACGGTAAACGTTGAAAAATTAAAACATGAGCCAGTTCAGTTATTGGTTGCCATCTGGACAAAAAATACTCAGATTGCCACACTGACTGCTTCCAGACTATCATCCTTACATCGTCAGGCTCTTCAAGTTGTTCCCCTTCAGAGGCCACTCATAGCTCTGTTTCTTTGCCTTCTAGATTCAATGACAGATGCAATTTCATTACTCCCTCTTACCAGATTTTTCATAAGAGTTCTCCAGTGGGCTCTATCTCCATCCGGTGGTCTCTATGGACACATCCCATATAGCATCCTATAAAGCTCACAGAGGTCTGCCACTGACACATCTCTTGATAGCTGACCTCTGATCTAGTGTGACAGGATGACCCTTTGTCTTTCCTTTAACCTTACAACACAGTAACTGTGGATACCTCCCTCCTGTGGTGGAGAGGTGGGCATTTTGAGGGAAGGACAGTCCAAGGTACCTGGGCCCAGTTAAAGGCCATCCTTCACATCAATGATTTGGAGATGAAAGTGGTCCTCCTAGCATTTTTCTGTTTTCACAGCTATCTCCCAAAGGTGTGATATCTATCCAGACTAACAATATAGAGGTAGTCTGGTATCCCAACAAAGATGGTAGAACCAAATCTTACCCTTTACGTTGGAAAACCATGACAGTTTGGCAATGGGTAATGCCTTCCCAATTCTTTCTTACAGCAATGCATATCCTGGGCAGATCCAATATACTAATGGACAAGCTGAGCTGGTGTATATTAATACCTCATGAGTAGTCCCTTAATAAGTTAGTGGCATCAGAAATTTTTAGCCTTTGACCCAGCCTTGCTGTGCCTATTTGCAACCCTGAACAACAGCAAGTGCAGTATCTTCTTTGCCCTGATCCCTCAAGTGAGACAGTCACCGAAGAAAGCTTTTGCAGAAAGTGACTTGGTTTATAAGATATAAGGTTTAATTCTCATTGAAGTATGACTAGGTTTACAAAGGTCCCCTAAGGTTGTAAGCCTAGGAATAACCTATGAACCTGTGCACCCTGCCTGTGGCCTGTTCTAGTCTACCCTCTATGGGTTCTGGATCTAGTTTTGGATCTAATCTCCCACCCATCTAACAAGCCTCACCTGAACCTCAAGTGCCTCAAGTTGACTGCTTGGTTGTACAACTTTCAATGATGGTAAGAAATCCTAAACTGTCTGCTAGGGTTATGCATATTATTACTTCCTCTCAAAAGTCTTCTGTCAGGAAGACTTATGGAAACAAATAGAAGAGATTCAATATGTGGACTGTCTTGAAGGATTTGGCTTCCCTTTCAGCTACTTTAGACTTGATTTTGGATTTCTTAGCAGGTCTATTTCAGGTGGGAGCAAGTTAGTCTACCATTAAAGTGCAACTTGTAGTCATTTCTAATTTTCATATTGGACATGATCATTCTCCAACAGCTTCCTTGAGGTTGTCTAAGGCCTTTTTAAAGAGAACCTTCCTCCTAGGGCCTCTCTTGAAAGATCTGGTTCCTTCTTGGGATCTGACAGTTTTGCTTCAGGCTTTACCTAAAGCTCCCTTTGAACCTGCAGTCACAGTGGAGTTAAAATTTCTGTTGTGGAAAACTCTGTTTCTAGTTGCAGTTACTTCTACTAAACAAGTATCAGAACTTCAGACTTTGTCATTTGAAACCTCCTTATCTAATCTTTTTATAAGTATAGCTTCTTTATGGACTAATCCAACATTCTTACCTAAGGTGGCCTCTAAGTCTAACCCTAGTCAGTGTATTCATTTGCCAGTATAATTTCCAAACATTTCTAACAAAGGGGAGTACATGCTTCACTGCTTGGCTGTGCATCAACAGTAAGGTTCTCTTCACATAGAACAAAGGACATCAGGAGGGCTGACCAACTTTGTGTTTCTTTTTCCAAAACAAGGCTGGGGGTGGGAGTGTCTATGATTACCTTTCCAGATGGCTTATGCACTGTATCTCTTTCATGTGTATTACCTCAATGGCTTGTCTTTACTATCCAAACCCAAGGCTTATTCCACCAGAGAAGTATCTACTGCTGTAGTTTTCTTTAATTATGCACCTTGGCTAACATCTGCTCAGCAGCCACATGGTTTAATATCAATATATTTGCTACACTTTATAAGCTTGAGATACAGTTGAGATCAAGGGCAGCATTTGCCACTAATATTTTCAGGAACATTCTTCCATAGTACTACCCTTTGCCCCACAGGTTGAGGTGGACAGAAAAGACAATATCTAATAAGAAAGTTATGCACTTACCATAATGCTAAATTGGTGTTGTCTTTTTCCATCTGTCTCAACATTCCCATCCTTTATCCCCCTTCCAAATTGACATTTTGCCAACTGCTGCTTCTAACGAATCATGGGAATGTTCCAGAAATCTTCCTTTCTGAACCTCATTGAGTTTTCTGGCAATTGCTTAGTATTACTCCTTGTAGTGAGGAGTAGTGAGGGAGGTGCAAACTCAGTTTGAGAATATTAAGTGATGTATTACATTATTAGGTGATGTAGTGCATTATGGGAAAGGAGTTTGAGCTTCAGAGACAAAATCTGAGTTGCCAGCCTTGAATCTTATTGTATCTGATAACCCTACAAGTTAAGACGGATGGAAAAAACAAAACATATCTAGTGTTATAGTAAGTACTTAATTTTCATTTAAATAAATTAAGCTTTTAGTGTATCCCAGCCCTGATTTTGATCTTCATTTTGAACTGCATCACAGCAGTTAATAGATAAAAGGGCACCATCAAAATATAAGTAGTTTACTTTTTTTTTTTTTTGCATTTATTTGCCAAGAGTCTCCATAATACTTAAGCCATTGATGATAACTTCACTAATGGATAAGACTAAATGTATATTATTCACTCTCGTAGATAATGTAACCATATGAATAAACTCTTGTGAAGAAATGAGATCCAAGAATTCAGATTTCATATATGAGGTAGGGACATAACTATATTTGGAAAATTAAAGTCACCTATCAAGACACTTTTACTATTTTTCATCACACTTTTCCAAGTGATAAAAATTCTTCAGTGTTTAGTAAAGGGCTTTTGGTTGCAGCAGCAAAATTTCTCAGCTGGGCAAGATTTAGAAGGCCAGTAACAACATGATTTATAGGATCAGTAAAAACAAACTTAGATTTTAGCTGGTCACTGAAGATGGCTCTGTTTCAGTGGCAACAACAGACTCTTGCTAGCTTGAGCTCCTCTCCTATCTCATAATGTCATGTTCCTCACTGATATTCCAGATCTTGTTGCTGGTATTGAGAGCTTCAGCATCTCTTCATTCAGCATACGTTTTTTGGGAGGAATTTCTGTTGCCTTTGGGGAGATAAGTGCCTTTTTGGCATACTGTAAAATATTTAGGGCAGAGTAGCATTTAGGTTTAATTGTTTTTGTTATATTTCAGTGACATAAGCTGGCTCTTAAAGGTCTTTTTAGTATCACCAGCCTAGAGAGAAAGAGAAGGAAAGAGCAAAAGATAAAGCGGAGGACAAGGCAAGGAACAAGGACAAGCCTGATCAACAGGATAAAAGAAAAGAAAAAAGAAGACTTGATAACATTGAAATGACCATCCTGAAGAAGCTTTCCCCTTGATGGTTCTAAGATTAGTGGCCACATCTTCACACACCCCAGGCCTTCCAACTTGGTTACTCCTTCCAGATGCATTCTCTGTTATGACATAATTCTTCTGGAACAATTGATTCTGATCTGAAGAGGAAAGCAGGAAGCTTTTTTTTTCTCAATTTTTTTTATTTTTCAAATACAGTTGAATAAATTCCATAATATTTGTATATAACATCTTAAATAACTACGTACACTATTTACATCAGCCTGACAGTGTAACAGAGCTCAATATATACAATTACTTTATAGGTATAACACTCCAGTTATCAGAATGTATCTGTTCAGTTATTGTAATGTGTCAATCAATGATAAGACTTTTATCCATGGATTGTTAATAAATGGCTTAGACAGAATCCTTAATTCTTTAATTTTAATTTCCAACAATGCTGTGATCTTCAGTAGGCTGTAGAAGTCTTCCAGAGTTGGTATTGTATTTGTATTCCATCTTCTTGTTATACACTTCCTTGAGATTGCAAGTGTTGTCCATACTAGATACATATTTGACTCATTCAAATGAGGACATTCGTACACATTTAATAATACTAGAGCTTTAGATAAGTTAAACGATTCATTAAATAAAGCTTGTAAAAAGTTTTTAATACCATTACAAAATGGCTTAATTGTAACACAGTCGAAAAAATGTGATTCCAATCTGCAATGTGTATTTGCTCACATCTCCAACATATTATCCCTTTGTGGAAGAATTAATTTTAGTAATTCTATCTGGAGTTAAGAATGCTCTGTGCAAGCATTTACAATTAAAAACTTTCCAGTATTGTGTAAAGGATGTATGTTTTATTGATAGTAAAATATTTGATTTAATTTCTTCGGTTAGCTGTAATGAGTGCACTTTTGTTATATAATTCCAATATGAGGATTAGGGTGTTGTTTTATAATTTATCAATATCTTGTAAAATTTTGAAATACTATTTCCCAAGTCATAATCATCATATATGATTTCATATAGGTATTTCATAAGTTTGGGTATTTCTTTAAATGAAGAATTACTAACTATTCTGCATAAATCTTGCAAGTACATTGAAATGCTTTGCATAGTTAGCCATTCTTGTTGTGGAGTTTTGTATGTTGTTTCTATTGTTTGCATATCCAGAACGTTTAGTTATTTGATACATTGAAACCAACAAACAGATCCTTTCTGTTCCCAGGAATTAATTATTTCTCTGTATATTTTATGTAGATAGCTCTTTGTAACTACGAATGGTGTTAAAAGAACAAACAAGATTTTTAAATCTATATTTGCATTAGTAATTTTCCTAAATGAGTCAATGTAATAATTAATCATACGAGTTTTAGTGGGCTTAGTTATGTTATATTGCATACTAATACATAATATCTTCCATGGCAAATAGTTTTTATCAATTATTTGAAATTTTTTTTTGTAAATCAAATTCATTTATTGATATTACAGTTAGTAATTCTTTACAATTTGCAGAATAATTTGGACTTATCCAATCTGAGATTCTTTTAGATATTGATGCTTTCATATATGTTTCTAAATCAGGAATGTTTAATCCTCCCTGTTTCCATGGTCTGATATAATGTATTAAAGCTATTCTGTTTCTTTTGGGAAACCATAAATATTTTATTAGGCATGAGTTTATTTCTTTGAGTATATTCTTTTCTGGTAACAGTTGTATTGCCAAAGCTATATATAGAATCTTGAGTAGTAAAACTATTTTTATTAACTGTAGTCTATATTCAAATGTTAATATTATTTTGTTCCACTTTTCCACAGAGATTTTAATTGTATTGATGATATTATTATAGTTTTTGAGACTAATTCATTATTATCCTTACATAACTCAATTCCTAGATATTTTAAGGTAGATTCTTGTTTCCCTATAATGTGATTCCATGTGATTCCCCTTTGTCTGCAATTCTTTTTTTTATTTAAAAATAAAATTTTTTTGATTTTGATTTATTGAAATAGAGTCCTGAAGTCCTGTAAAATGCGGCAATTAAAACATCTAATTCTTCTAATGTCTCTTTTGTATTAGATAATGTTAATAACATGGCATCAGCAAAGAGCATTACTTTAGAATTGTATTGTTCATAAACATCTACTCCTTTGATTTTTGTATTGTTACGTATTGAATCTGCCAATATTTCAATAGCCAAAGCAAATGGAATCAGTGACATGGGACATCCTTGTTTAGTACCCTTTGTTATATGTATAGATTCAGAGGTTAAAGGACCTAGCTTAACACACACTAAATTATTTGTATATATATATATTCTTTAGTAGATGAACAAAGGAAGGAGAAAATTCAAACAACACCAGAATTTTGAATAAATAGTCCCAATTTAGGGAATCAAAGGCTTTCTTTATATCTAAGCCAGTTATGAGTGTTTCTTTATTTTCTTTATTAACATAATTATAATTTTAATATTGTTGTGTCTATGATATATAAATCCAGTTTGATCATTATTTATTGTTTTGGATAGTGGTATTTTCATTCTGTTAGTTAATGTTGTCATAAATATCTTATAGTCATTATTTAATAATGATATAGGTCTGTATGAGGTACAGAGGCTTGGGGATTTGTTTTCCTTTAGGATTGGTGTCATTAAGGAATATCTCCAAGAGGGTGGTATTAAAGCTTGTGACTGAATTTCTAATAGAGTTTTATGAAAGAGGGATAGTATCTTTGAAGGAAAAAGTTTATATATTTCCATAATTATGCCATCTATACTTGGAGCTTTATTATTTTTAACCTCTTTTATTGTATCTGTAATTTCTTTGTAGGTTATGGGTGCTTGCAGATCTAGTTTTAATTTTTCTGGTATTTTTTTATATTAGAACATTTTTCATCTAGATTTAATTGATCAATATGTAAATTTTCTTTTTGGAAATGTTCCATATAGTGATTTCTATAGGCATCAAGAATGTCACCTATATCCGAGACATTTTCCCTTTCTTTTCAGGGAAGATACTTTTAATGTTACTAGCTTATGATTGTATTTTGATTCTTGTGGATAAATGATTTAGATATTTGGGAGAAGTGGCCAAGGTATTAATTTTTAGTTTTTCTAAAGCTAAATTAATTTTATGTGTTAGAATTTTGTTGTATTTATTGTTTAATATTTCTACTTTCCTTTTCATCTCCAAATAATTTTGATGTTTTTCAGCTTTTACTGACAAATGTTTGGATTGTAGATCTAATAATTCAGAATCCCATTCTATGATTTTTTTTTACACCAAGTTAGGGTTTTACCGTATATGTAAGCTTTTAATGAGTCCCATATCATTATTTTATTTATCTCTGTGGTGTAATTAATATCTAATAAGAACTGTAATTCAGATAATAACCAAGGTTTGAACTCTTTAATTTTAGTATTTTATATATGCTGGAATTCTGGAGTTAAAGATTAATGGTTTGTACCCATTTTGAAATTTTAGTATCAATGAATTGTGGTCTGAAAAGGGGTAGGAAGTGATTGAGAAATGAATGATTTTAAAGTATAAGTCATGGGCAGCAAATATTTTATCTATTCTAGTTTGGGTATCAAATCTGTAATCTTGATGGGAAAACAACAACGATTTATCTTCTTTAAATTTGAAAGTATCTACAAGATGAAATGATTCTACCCACTTGTTTAAAGCTTTTGATACAGCAGATGTATGCAGCAGTATTTTATTTGTAGTTTCAGAAATATCAAATATACAGTTGAAATCTCCTCCTAATATTAAGTTGCCTTTATAATTATTGGAAATAAATCCAAGTGTTTTTTAACAGTTCCTGATCCAATGCCTGGGAACCAGTATACATTGGCTGGGGTCCATATTCTGTTATTATATTTAACTATTACTAATGCCATAAGTCCTTTTTTATCTTCATACTTATAAATGATTTCTGGGTTAATCACATTTGTTTTCCATAATATTGTTACCCCTTTTGTCTTTGTCTTATAAGTGGATTGCACCAATATCATATATTCCTTAGGATTCCATTTGTAATTGTCATTTGTTTTGAAATGAGTTTCTTGAAGGAAGACAGTTTGTGCTTTGTTTAGTTTTAAATATTTTAGTAGATTTGATCTCTTGCTAGGATTGTTTAAGCCGTTGGTATTTAAAGATAATAAAGTTAAATCCATCTTAGGTTATTTAGACTATGTATTTTTTGTTTTATTGTGACTATTAAACATTTTCCTCTGATAACTATAAAGTATATGTTTGAGCTTTTAAAGGAAAATATCAGTTTTATATTTTGAGTGTTTACCAATAAAGTAATGTTTTGATCAGGCATACTAAAAATGTTTTTGTGAAGTAACAAATTTAAATTAATAAATGTTAACAAAACAAAGATCCGCACTAGCCATGGAATGAAAATCATTCCTAATCTGATGGATAAAACTAAGTCCATCAGATTATCACTCATACCTTGACAATCCAGAACATCTGAGCTCCATAAATTGAATTATCATATGGAGAATATTTGTAATAGGAATAAGCAATATTTATATTATTTTGAAAAGATATAGTACTATTGTAGATTAGACAGAATTCTAATACAATATAAATGTCTACTTATTGTATAAGTAAATAATATTTACATGAAAAATAGATGACAAGCAATTCAATCATAGTAAAGTAGGATGTATCATATATAAAACCTCAGTAAAAGATTATAACACACAGTTATTTAACATATTCACCCTTACTGATGAAGTCTTTCAAAAATTATTACTAAATATAAATAGATGGTAATAATATTTATACCTAATGTTTATAATGCAATGTATTTGACTGGCTATATCAGAACACAAAAACACAATCCAAGCTATAAAGGCTATAGAACGATAGAAAAACACCAAAAAAACCATGGAACGCAGCACAGACTACACTGATAAATCCTTTAATGATTCTGGTACCTCGGCCTTTGCCTTCTCACGGAATACTTTACACAAAAACAGCAGTCATATTTAAGCAACCCCTCATTGTTGCTTAATTAATCAATTAACTTTTAAATATTCAAATATTTCAAAATACATTATCTGACTTCATTAATTCCTACCCAAACTTTACATTCTTTTAAAACACATTACAAAAAATATTACAAAAAATACATTTAATTATCTATACTATCATGCAATTATCAAAATATCAAAAAATATATAATTTAATGATGTCATTACTTGAAATTACCTATACTTCCAAATTCATACCATTGGGATAAAGAGTGTTATAACTGATAATAAACCTTGATTCCATTCTTAATAACCTTTGTTGGAAATTACTATTACTTAGCCCCACCCCATAAGGTCTAGCAATAACACTAAAAATAAAACCTTCAGTCAAACCTCCATGTTTCTCATGAAAATGATGGGCCACGGGGCTCTCCAACCTAACATTTGTTATGTTACCAAGGTGTTCCATAATTCTCAGTTTGACCTTACGTTTAGTCTGTCCAAAATACCATTTTGGTGATGGACAGTTACAACCAATCACATAAATAACACCAAAAGAATTACAGTCAAAATGGTCAATGGCATTATATATAATGCCATTTATCATCTTGCCATCAAAATTCCTGATCTTTTCACAAACTTTACATCTTCCGCAGGCATATGCACCTGCATTTATTATCTCCCTCCTTTTATTCTTACTTCTTAACAACTCTTTTAAATTCTGAAATCTTCCATAAAAGAACATAACTTTTTTTGGTAATATGTCCCTTAAATTATCATCTCTACTAACAATAGGCCACAAGGAACCCACCAAATTCTTTAATATTGGTGAAAAACCTGAAAACATATTGACAAAAAATATAATGTCCTCTTGTACCTCTACTTGATCATCTGAGAAAATGGCTCTCTTCCTCTTCTGCCTTTTCAAACTCCCAACGGAACCCTCACTATAATATTCAAGTTTAAATTATTTTTCCACTTTATTTCTAGCTTCCCTAATTAACTCATGGGAATATCCTCTAGCACATAATTTATCAGAGACACAAATTCAAATTTTGTCCTGCTTTTTTCCAAAGTGTTATTAGCAATACGCTTAAACTCCCCTATTGGAAGAGAATTAATAAGATGGGAACTATGCATGCTTGATGCATGTAAAAAATTATTAACAGCCGTGGTTTTATGGAAAGGTTTGTATTGTACCCTTCCATCCAAACCCACATAAAATTCCACATCTAAAAATTGTAATTTTCTTCCACCCAGGGTAAAAGTGAAATCCAACCCACATGGATTAACACTCAACATTGTGATAAACTCCTCAAATTCTTTAGGGTCACCCTTACATAAAAATAAAAGATCATCAATATACCTTTTATATTTCACCATCTTACTGTGGAAGAATTCCTTTGGATACAAAAAACAAATTCTCAAAATGAGCCATAAACAAAGTGGCATATGATGAGGCAAACGACACACCCATCGCTGTGCCCTCTTTTTGAAGAAACATTTTTTTTTATCAAACTCAAAATAATTATGTGTAAGACAAAATTCCAATAAACTAATTATATAAGATGTGCGTGGCCCTTCACCCAACATCCTACACACTGTCTCAAGACGCCAATTGATTTTAATACCGGTATAAAGTGATTTGATGTCTACACTAACCCAATAATAATCCTCCTGCCAGAGGATCCCCCCTACATGCTCACATATTTCTTTAGTATTTTTAACATGAGAGGGTACCCTGGAAAGATGACATTTCAATAATGAATCCAAAAAGATGCCCACATTCTGCAAGTAAGCACCTTTTCCCGACACTATAGGTCATCCAGGAGGATTCCTTAAATCCTTATGTACTTTGGGAATAATAAAAATTTTTGCATCTTTGGGATATTTAATATAAAGTTTTCTAACATCTGCTGACACAAAAAATCCCAAACGTTCACCCCTTTCTAACAAATCAAATAAAGCACTACTGAATTCTGACAAAGGGTTAGAGGGCAATCTCACATAGGTGTTCCTATCTGACAATAAACCATAAACAGCAGAATTGTATTTTTCTCTTGGTAAAATTACCCAATTTCCCCCTTTGTCAGACTGTGTGACTACATAATTCTCATTTAACCCTATTAATTTACAAAGGGCTAACCATTCATTTTTAGACATATATGGCTATATCAGAAGTTATATTTCATTGTCTGCCAGCTTTTAAGTAATCACTTTGTTTGTTGCTAACTTAACTAAATCATCAAGTTTGTTTTATATAAACATTGATGAAAGTTAGTGCATTTTAATTATCAGTGCATTCCTCTTCCCCCCATTTCCTACACATGAGGATTTTTATATCTGTCATTTCATATTATAAAATGAGTGAAATTATAGGTTAAAAACAACAAATTCACTTATTGTGATTAATGATTACAAGTTCCCTTTCCATATTCATACATTGCCATTTTATGGCGTATACTGGAAGTTTTTAGATTTCAATGACAACATTCTATTTTGTATAATCAGCAAAGGTTAAACTGAGTGATTATTGTCAATTTAATACTATTTGTTCAGAATGTGATTGTTACATTCTGTGACATTCCTAGTTCAGGCTTCTATTGTTTCCCTTGAACAATTTTGTCAGTTTGACGTCATGTATAAAACATTAGTTACCTCGGTAACCGCTTAAGCATTATGTATGGTCAAGATATGTTACAAAACCACAATTCAAGTTACAGCAATTATATGACTTGTTATGCACATTTACTTATATGAGAAAATCATCATGCTTCCCCTTGATGTTCAATATAGTGTATGTCATTTATGACAAGTTAAAACAGTAGTATAGTTATACTCAAGCCCATGTTATTAAACTGAGTGTCTGTTGTCAATTTAATACTATTTGTTCAGAATATTATTTATATTCTGTGACATTTCATGTTCAGGCTTCTGTTGTTTCTCTTGAACAACTTTGTCAGTTTGATGTCATGTATAAAACATTAGTTACCTTGGTAACCACTTAATTATTATATATGGTCAAGATGGGTTACAAAAATTACGATTCAAGTTAAAGCAATTGCATGACTTGTTATGCATATTTACTTATATAAGAAAATCATCATGCTTCCCCTTGATGTTCAATGTAGTGTATGTCATTTATGACAAGTTAAGACAGTAGTGTTGTTATACACAAGCCCATGTTATTAAAACATGTCTTTAATATCTAAATTCAGCAGACTGCTTCATCTTATATGACGATTATATATTTTATGTCTAGATTTACTAAAATCATACATTACATAACTATTGTGTGTTGGTGTTTTGTGGGGTTTTTTTTTTGGCTGTTGCTTAGTTATTTGAGAGACCACAAGCTGTAATATTTATTCTTAATATTAGCTCCTTCCAAGCATGTTTATACAGTTCATAGACTTTAAATTATGAGACCCTTATAGTTTCTTATTTGTTATAGGTATATTTCCATCCATCCATACACACACATTAGTATTTCAAGCACAGGCAACAATGTCCATCCAGTTTTGTCAGAATATCATTCACTAGTTCATGAGGTGTGTTTCCAGGCTGTTCTTAAAATATCCAAACCAATATTTGTCCTGTTCCATTTTACCAGCCTGTTCCATGCAGTGACCACTCTGTCAGTGAACCACTCAACACACATTCCATTCCCACAGATATTTCCACAAAGGAAATCTGATGACTCTCTAGTACTTCCCGGCAACTCCAAACACCCCGAGAATCAGCTATCCCCATATGCCCAACACGTCCAAGCAAGCTCACCTCCCAGACTCCCAGACCACTGCAAAGGGTACTGCACAAGACCAAGTGCTCTTAGTTTTTCACAATAACTCAGACTTCCACTCTTATGTAAGTCCTTAATGTGTTTGGACCAAAATACATTTTAAATATAAAATTGTACTTACTATTATTAATTTTTTTTTATCAAGAATCCACTTAATGAGCTAAACAAAGTTTTTGGAAGACTGTCAATATGTGTATATGTGTTTTAAAATAGTCCTTTCATTTTATATATATATATATATATATATATATATATATATATATATATATGTGTGTGTGTGTGTGTATTTTTTTAAAACCAAAAATGTCATGGCCGAGAATCATATCGGAGGTTCCTCAGAGCCGTTAAGCTTTATCGTCATTCTGTCAACATTACAGTATCAACCTGAGAGCATCTGTTTATGTTAGTGTGTCTGTGTACTGCATGACAGAGGCTTGCAATGCACCTGAAGCAAAGCTTCACTTCGCTGCAACTTCAAGCCTAAATTCCCTCCCCTTCAGCAAGGCAGCAGCCAGGAAAAGAACAGAGAGCAAACAGATGGAAAAAAAAAACCTCTCAACAAGCCACCACAACAAGAGATAACACACTCCTCTAGCCCTCTCACTCAGCAGACATACAAATAAACCATTCTCTGCCAGAATATCCCAAATCACAGTTATATCCACCCACTTCCCCTGGATCCAGGCTAAAACTCCAACTGTCTCTTCCTAATACACGAGCATCAGTAAACCTCGATCACAAGCCACAACCCACAGCTTCCCTGAGATGAAAACAGCAACATATAACAGCTGCATCCACATACACCATGTCAGGCTTAATCAAACAGCACTCAAAGCTGTGATACCTGCCATAATTGATATTAGTTTTGTTGAGACAGAATAATAATGACATTTGTACTAGCTGCCAGACATGGCTGCATCCACACACACCATATCAGGATTGTTGAAACAGCACTTGAAGCTATGATACCTGCCATAATTGATATTAACTATGTTTAGACAGAATAATACTGACATTTGTACTAGCTGCCAGCCACAGCTGCATCCACACACACCATATCAAGATTGAACAAACAGCAGTCCTAGCTGTGATACCTGCCATAATTGATATTAACTATATTTAGACAGAATAATGATGACATTTGTACTAAGAGCTTGCTACTATTATTTAACTAGGATATACATGACATTTCTAAATCATACTTTAACTGAAGAAGGCATTAGTCTCCATGACAGCATTTTTTTCAAAACACTCTACTGTTACTGCTATTATATATGATATTAATCTGTTACATTTGAGTCTGAACTCTGAGTTATGATGGAATAAACTGGTGCTTGGTAACGTTTTTCGCTTCATTTTTTGTTTTTCTACCTTGTTGAATTAGTTAATTAAGTACTTAAATTATTATAAGTAAAATCAATGAAAAATTAACAAGATAAGTATTCATTGAGTTTAAGTAGGGGAATAGAAACTTCTATGTTTGTATTATATATTGCTTTGTTTGGCTTATATATAATTTAAATAGTAACCCACCTTGACCTACCTTTGTTTGTGAAGAATTATTGGACTCTTTGAACATTCTGAATAAATCATTACTCTTTCTCAGTTGTTTAAGAATCCCTCCTTTTTTAAAATAAAAACAAATGACAAGAAATGTATCATATCAGTTGATACTTTGAGAATTGTAGTTGCAAGAGTTATTTTTTGGGACAGGTATCTTGGAATCAGTTTTTTGTTTCTTCTTTCTAGCATCAGTCCAAGGAATTGTTTCTTTCCTTTAAGAGTAGGGGCCAACCATTCCATTTTTTTCTGGGATAGACACTATGTTGTTGTTTTTGATTAATATAGTAGCTTCTTCTAAGTCATTAAGGGTTCTCATCTCATTGGCAAAAAGTATTTTTATCTTAGCTGGAAAGGCCAGCCAGCTGTGCTTTAATGTTTTTATTTCAACAATTTTATTACTGGCCAGAATTTTTTCCTTTGTTCCAGTATTCTGGAAGAATAATCATCGTCAAAGCTTATCAGGCGTTGATGGTATTTTAAGGGTGATTTTCTCCAAGCAGATTTTAACATTAGTTCCTTTATCCAGAAATTAAAGAAATTTAAGGATGATTTTCTCAAGCAGATTTTAATATTAGTTCCTTAATACAGAAAGGAAAGAAATTTTATAACTATGGACCTAGGTGGAGTATTTGTTGAGTTAGAAGCAGGTTTCCTCAGTGCTGTATGTGCCCTTTCAATTCCAAGTGAAAGCCCCTCTTTCAAGTCTAAAAATTCAGGAATCCAGGTTGTTAAGCAAGAAATAATGTCTTCTTCAGTGTTTTCAGGCAGACCAAAGATCCTTATGTTGTTTCTCCTTTCCCTGTTTTCTAAGTCATCTGTTTTATTAAGAAGCCATGTATTCTGTTTAAGCAGAAATTCTTTTTGGAATTCTTCCTCTTTGAGTCTCCCTTCAATGTCATTTAGAGAAGTCTCTATATTTGTTATTTTTGTATGGTGTTGCTGCAATAGTTCCTTAAGAGTATCAGTCTGTTTTTGAGAATTTAATTTGAGGTTTTCTCAGTCATTTTTAAAACAATCCCTCTTCATAGATAGTTCCTGTAAGGTAGATGTCATCAGTTGCAGTTCTTTTTTCAAAGCAGCATCTGGATGAGAATTCCTTGAGTTGTTCAGTGACTCAATACGTCTCCAAGTTACCTGACATGGAAATTTTTTGTATATCACCACCAAAATTGATATTTATGTAGTTTAGTAGTTTATCTATAGATTTCTGATGTTTTAAACTTGAAAATAATAAAATGTTCCTGTATTATTATAGTAGTTTATGGAGCTCTCAAAATTCACTGCTCTCAGTTGGCCATCTTGGCTCTGCCCCCAGCAGGAAGTTTCTTCTCTTAGCTGAAGCTTTCCTGCTTCCTTTCCTCGTGTCCTATGTCAGTTGCACCTTTTCATTCTTCTAGACCCTTCTGCACCCTCTTATAGCTGGATTGGGACAAGATGATGAATGTATTTGTAAAGGCTCAACTTCAATTTGGTGTCCTCTTTGGTCTCCCTCTGAGTCTAGGACAGCATGAGACTCCCCACCCCCAGTTAAGCTTGAAGGAATTGGTGCCACATGCCCAGTGCTGACTTTGACCACTACCTTTTCAGAGCCATCGTCAAAACAATTGCTGTTTGTTTTGAATCCTTCTGTGCTGAAGTCCTCATTGTTACCTTGGCACAGGTGTTGTCAGTGCCAGAGTTTGGTGTCAGTGGTCATCCTTCTGCATCAGCATTTATGTGGTCAGTGTTAATAGCTTCTGCCCTGTGTATGTTTGAGGAAGGTTCAACACTGAGGTGATCAGATCTGATATTGATGTATGAGCAGGCAACTGCTTTGTCATTTCCACCATAGGCACCATTGAGGCAGAGCCTTTAAGTTGTTTATCATGTCTTGCCCACGTAAGACAGAGAACATTACAGATCAATTTCTGAAGTCTGGTTTGCCTTCTCTGCAGAGGAGCTTGGATGAGTCCCCTCCAAGCCCACATAGGAAGAAGCAGTATAAGAGGAAGCTCATAGACTGTCCCTTAGAGTCGTCTTACCAGACATAGATCTTGAGGAAGGGGGAGGCTTCTATCCAATCCACTCCTGAAGATACTACATTTGGTGAAATCTTAGAAGCAATGAGATAGAGGGGATCATGGCCCTTCAACCCTATTTCCCAGAGGAAAAGATCCTACAATAACTTTTTAGGACCTCAATGTCTGTGGCCTGTTTGGTACCACCACCTGACAAACTCATTAATATGGTCTGTTCCAGGGCATTAAGAGAGCTGGAGTAGTGCTGCTCATCACATGTAAATCTGACAGAGTGTTGCAGACCCCCCCCCCTAAGTATAGACAGCACTGGAGCAAGGATCCCCCCTGGCTATTCGATTGTGGTGTCAGCAGTCACCAAATGTGAGGTCCTAGAGGGGGCTCAAACTATCTGTCCCACCATTAAGGACTCAAGGATGATAGTAGGGTTGGAAAGTGAATATATATATATATATATATATATATATATATATATATATATATATATATATATATATATAGAGAGAGAGAGAGAGCGTGCCTGTCTTGATATTTGTCTCTCTTTTTGCTCAGATTACCTAAGAAAGAGTGAAATAACTTTTACACGTGCTTAGCCAGAAACTCGCAACTCGAGGTGCTAGTAAGAAACCCATTACAGACAAATATTGTAGGGTAACTAGGAAAATCTTCCCAAGTTCTAAGTCACACATTTGTTGTATACTGTTAAATAATTGCAGGCTTTTAAAATACTTGGATTCAGTGAAACAATAATGTGAGAGCCCCAGAGAAGGTAAACTATCTCTAAATTCAACACTGATACTATACTTTTTCACAAAACATTATTATAGATAAAAGAGCATCTTTTGCATGTTTTAATGGGGGGGGGGGTGTATTTCAAATCATTCCCTCCTGGTGCATAATTATAAGTTCAGTTATGAAATATTGAAGGGTATAGGTTATCTGTTTAATAACTATCTATGCTGATTGGCAAGTTTAAACACCTTTGCTGAATTATCACTTAAGACACAGACAAACGTACATTCATATAAATGAAAACAAACCATTTTAACATGTTCCCCGTTACAGACATTATAAAAAAATAACAAGCATTGGAATCTGTCTAAATCCAACCTCACCACCACGAGTGTTAATTATTTTTCTTTTTCTTTTCCACAACTGCATATGCTTCTGCTCTTTTTATATACAAAAGTAGGGATGTTCTCCTAAAACCCTTGCAAGCTGTCGATTGTCAGTGAAAATGGCCCAGTTCTCCTTAATAATGGCTTTAATTGTATTGAACTCACAGCTGTAAGTTAGAATGCAACTATCCTTATTTTTCTCTTCCTTTGGGTTAGGGTGGCCTTGTTGCATAATTCTGCTAAAAGGCCTATTCCATATAGGGTTACTGTTAATTTTAGAATCCCTAGTGGGATCTAGGATCATATGTAACATGTTTGATTCATATTCTCTGATTAAGAAATCATTTTCAAGATCATTCATATTTTTGAGAAAAGGGGCAAAAGCTGTGGTAATGTGTGCTAATCTGCAGCCTAGTGATTGTATTACATTGTGCTTCTGTATATAAAAAGAGCAGAGCAAAAATAAGAAACATCAGGCTGATGTGTCTGTGAGCCACCTACCTGCACTTTCTGTGAGTACTTGATGGAGTGTGACTCATTTGAGTGCCCCTATCTTAAAAAGATGGTGAAAACTTCAGCAAGTGGTAACTGTAATACGGAAGAAGTTGTATATAGGGCCATGTATAATGACTGCCCTGTATTTTATGTGGGTAAGCCTATGAATAAACTGCAAAGGAGGAGCTCAGGTCATCTTTCTGATATTATGCCAGAAGAATGCCTTATCCAAACACTTATTAAAACACCTCAGACATTCTGGTTTTAAATTTATTATTCTGGACTGTGTGGTGATGGATGACCTTGAAGAAGGTGTCAATGGTGGTTTGAAGAAGAAAGAATTATGATGGCAGTTGAAATTAAATGCATTCAGAAAAACAGGACTTAACTACTGTTGCTCTATTAAGAGTGTGTTGAATTTAAGTAAACTGTCACACAATCTGTAAAGGTTTTTTAATTTTTTTTGGGGAATTTTTGAGAAAATATTTTTATATGTAGTATGTTTATAAATATATATGTTTAGTTACGTTAACCTCAATTCTGCTTTGATTAGATTTAGTACACTCTTGCACATAGCTGTGAATTGCCCAGATTTTTGTAGAATGTCTAGAGTTTTGCCTCATATTTTTGGTCTGTTCCTCATGAAATTTGTAATTTTCTGGCAAATCACTGGGAACATCTGAGGGCTGAAGTCACTAAATAATGATATACATTTGTGTTTAAGACTTCATATCCTTCAGAAAATGCATGCTAAGACAAATCCTGTTATTCTAGCTACTTTCTGAGTTTATTAGAGCAATATTTAAAATCTGCCCTTATTTTTGGGCCTTTGCCCCCATTCTGTCAGGCTTTGTCCAGATGTTTTGCATTAAGAGTTGAGAGGTATGCTCTTGTATCATACCAGAGATCTAAACAGTAAATTCAAAACACACATTTTTTTCATGCCGCTATTACCATGAAGTATTTGTATAATTCCCCTATTTAACATACTGGTGCACACTCATGCACACCTTTATACATTACTAATTTACTTCTTCCACTATTTTTGTGTGTTTTTTCTACTGGTTTTCATTGAATAAACATATTTTTGGGGCTATAAACATGAAAACTGTCATGACAGTTTTTTTTTTTGTTTGTTTTTTTTTTGTTTTGTTTTTTTAACTGCGAAGCACTGACATTGTTTCTGAGCTGTAAATAAAATAATTATTTCTGAAATAATTTTTTTCTAAATAATAATTTTTGCTGAGCTATAACTAACTTAGTTTTTATATGCACTAATTCATAGTAATGTCTTTCGGCTTTTCCTGGTTAGGGGTCGCCACAGTAGAACTCCGGTCCGCTAATGATTGGCTGAGTGGATTTTTTATGGTGCCGAGTTGCCAGCCCGATGCCCAACCTTCAAAGAAGGCACACCCATTCACCTATCTGCATGTCTTTAAACGTCACTCGACTGCGAGGAGGACATGCAGACTCCACACAGAAGGCACTCCAGCCGAGAATCGAACGGGAGAACCTCTTGCTGTGAGGCAACAACGTTAACCGCTGCACCACCGCGGCTTCATATTAATTATTATTAGGCAGACATATAGTTATATTTATATTTGTAGTGTTCTAGTTAGATAATGTTTATGGTTTGATAGCTACATGTTTTTGTTGTATAAGTCTAGGTAACTCTCTTTACTTATCTACCTATGTATATGATTTTAGTTGATGTCACAGACCTGATAAGGCTTTATTGCATTATTTAGCCTGAAGCGATTTTAGTTAAAAGTCAGTCTTTTTATATGTATCTCATGCTTTTCTTAATATCTGATTTGAGAATGTAATTTGCAAATAGATAGGTAGTGTTTTCCTTGACTAGGATTTAGTTTGACCTAATCAGTAGTAGTGTGTGAGGGTGGGTACTTGTTGTTCTAAAATTTACTTTTTACAGCCCTGTTTATATTGTATGCTTTGAATAGGCTGGTTTAAAATTAAGCAATGCATATATTTTCCATACCTTCTTCTAAGTGTATAAAAGATTATATGTTTAATACTGTAAAATATTTCTGATTTTTGGTACTGAGGATTGCTTATCTGTAACAAATAAAGGCTTGTTGCTTTGGAAGACTACCTGATCTTCATGATTTCTGGGAAGTATTGTAACTGAGCTCATCAACGAAGTTTTAAGACAATTAGTTTTTTTATCAGTTGCAGACCTTATACATCACATATATTCTTTTGTATAACTGTCATCAATCCAGTATTACATAAATTATTCAATTCGTGCCTTCCCTAAAACCTCACTCCTCCTCCAAATCTTTATTCTGCATGTATTGTTCCCACAGTTTCCACTTTTTTCTATGTAATTTGCTCCTACCATTTACTTAAGATCCCACTTCCAGTTCTTTTATCTCTGTTACAATATTCAGTACTTTAATACAGGTGTTTAGACTTTGATTTCCATTTTCTAGTAATTGTTTTTTTTCAGCATCCAGAATTAAACTTGACAAGGCCTTACTATGTTTATGCAATTCAGATCCTGTATCCTAGCTCAAAAAAATCATTTTCTGGTTATTCCCATTTGCTCACCCAATATTTCTGATAGACTATTCTTTGTAGGCAATTTTTAAAGTCTGCAAACGTATTACACTGCCAAAACATATGTTTTTAGTTACCTCTTTCTTCCTTATCACACCTCCAACATTTGGCATCTCCCTAGGAAAAAATCTTTGCAGTCTGCTTGGGGTATGAAAATACCTATGCAAACACTTCCAAGGAAAAATCCTAAATCTTCTAGACTCTGTTGCATATCTGAGAGCCATACATATGTCCTCCCATTGTTTGCTTGTAAACTGCTTATCCAGTCGCTTTCCCTAATCTTTTCTAGCCTCCTCTGATTGAATCCTAGAGTTATCGTGCAATATTTTATAATCCCTACTAATTATCTCTTTTTTTAACAGCAGCTTCTATTCTAGATTCAACTAAAAACCCTACCAGGGAAGGTCTTTCACTTAGGATTTCCATGTCCCTTTCTGTTTACTTAAACTGTGATATCAATCTCTCACAGAGAAGGCAGTCTCTAGCAGGCAGTCCAAATATCTTCTTGGCCTCTTCCCATTCTATTACCTTTCCCTCTCTAGGTATTTGCCCCAAATACATTGGTTCCCTTGGCAGTTTTCTCCACTAAATTCCATCCTCCCTTGCTTATTCTGTGTACTCCTAATTGCAGTAATCCCTGTTAGTAAAATCTTCTTTCTCCATTCTCATGTTGCCTTAGATCTTATAATACTTTCTGCTACTTTATGAATATAATATTCTGTATGGTGGTTGTTATCCTCCTTAAGTATCTGCATCTAAAATCCCACTTTCTCCTTATTTCTTGAATTTTCCTCTGGATCAGCATCATCATCTCTTTCCACATTGAATTATAGCTTTCTGCTTCTGTTATGTATATGAGCCTTGGCTGTGTAGCTTTAAAATATCCTGCCAAATCAGGTAATCCTAAACTACCTTGTTCTATTGGAAGGACAAACTTATCCCACTTGACTATTGCCTTCTTCCCCTACCAGATAAATGCCGTCAACTCTTTATCATTGTCCACAACTTTTGCTCTGGTTGAGAGAAATATTGACCTGTATATAAAACTAAAGGGACTAAAACAGTCTCACTGCTTGCATCTTGCTATCCATATCCATAAACAAGAGTTTCCAGTCTCTCAGTTTTTGTATTATCTTTTGTTTAGTCTCTTTCCACATATCCTTAGCTGCCATAACAAAATCCTTTTTAATCCATACTCATAAATACTTAATGTTATCATGTCCCAGTAAATATGGGTATTGCTGAACCAGTTCATGTGGGGGTACATAGTTTACAGCTTGAACTAACTTTTGCTGAACAGCAGCAGGATTTTTCCCAGTCATTGTTTTCTCTTCACTTTATGTAGTTGATTTTCTTTCAGGCTCTCAAAGTTTCTTCTTTGCTGTCATCCAGGCAGTGTACTTTATAGCCAATAAATGAATGTTACTAAAACCAGCAGAATTACTAGCCCTTATCTCTCATTTTCTCTTTTTCACACTGGTAGAGCTGAAATTAAGTTGTTGGTCAGTGTGCAACCATCTTGGAAAGCCCCCTGCTGACTGGCATTTTTGACAAGCTTGTAGTCCATGCTGATTCCTCCAAATGGTTAGTGCAAGGGGGATTTCTCCTTACTTCAATCTGCAGTATCTCTTGAGTTTATAATGGCAGAAGGGGTGCAAGTTTTACTGCCCCCTACAAGTAGATGAGTGGAAGATTTGTCTACCACAAATACAGACTCACGGAATGCAGTTTCAGTGACTTAGGTTTTGCTCAGTTCTGCCTTTAGTAAACTTCTTTTTGCACGGTTGACCTCATTTTTATGCTGATTATGTTGTTCTAACCAATATAATAGATATTTTGCCAGAACCAGTAATTAAAAAGAATGACATAGTTAAATATGCTGAAAAATCAACAGCATGAAGTTGAAAACTGAATGACACATATATGCTTAAAATTTGTGGTGTAAAGTTGCAGAGTTTTGATTTTTTCCACACAGTTTACACCTTGAGGATTTGTTAATAAGACCCAGTGGAAGTAGCAATAGAAGCTGCTTTGCAAAACAAAATCTTAAGAATTACTCCTGCCACAACTGACAGTGTTGTATGTCATCTGTGGTCCTAATTACTATAAACAACCAGAAGTAGACAAGCATGAGACAGCAACTGAAAGTGACCAAGAACAACAACAAAAAAAAAGTGTGTGGGGTGGTGGGGGGTGGTGGTATAATGGTTAAGGTGTTTTCCATATAGACACAAGATATAAGGTTTGATTCTTACTCTTGCGAGTCCTTGCTGGGCTTAAAAAGGCCCCCTGGGATTGTTAGCCTAAAATTATAAATGAACCTGTGAATATAAAGAAAAGGACCAGAAGAAAAAAATGGAAAGTTCACAAATAGAGTGACTATTGTAAAGAACTTCTGGAACAACCTCAGGTTTTCCATATAGATGCAGGGTATAGGGCTTGATTATTACCTTTGCGAGACATAGCTAGGCTTAAAAGGCCCCCTGGGGTTGCTAGCATAAAATTACATATGAACCTGTGAATATAAAGAAAAGGACCAGAAGAATGGGAAAGAAAACTGGAAAGTCTACAAATAGAGTGATTATTGTAAAGAACATCTGGAACAACATCAGATTGACCAAGAGCTGATGCAGAAATGGTTAAGGAAAGCTGAATTGAAACCAAAAGATGAAAGGCTAATAAGGACAACCTAAGATATTGGGCTTCCTACACACTGGGTGAAAACAAACAAATGCAAGTTCTGTACAATAGAATCTGAAAAAGTTACACATCTTATTGCTGTGTGTGATACACTCATGATTAATGGTCTGTCTGTATGAACAATGCAATAATTTGACAAGATTATTGCACTGATTATTGTGAAAACACTGTAATACAGCTGAGTAGCATTGGAAACTTGAACCACAAAACATTATCACCAGCAATGCGATGTATATGCAGTGTATCACATGGGATCCCTCATTACCAATAATTCAAAAAAAAAATAGATGCAAGAAAACAAGATATAGTAGTTCAAAAGAAAAAGACAAAAGTAGTATTGATCACTGAAATTGCTATACCCAGGGACCACAGTGTCTTATGTACAGAGAGATACACAAAGTCTTAAAATACAAGGATTTGCTATAAGAAATTAAAGTAATGTGTAAGACAGATATGCAGACAGTTCCAACAGAAATAAGAAAAAGACAGGACTAATAAAAAATAATTTACATTTGTACTTAAATTTGCATCCAGTATATGTTATCCCATATGACCTTCAGGAGGAGACAGTTCTGGGTACATTGTGTGTGCTGAGAAAACTGAAACATTACTAATTTCATGAACTTTAGTTATACCCCTAATTAAGAATGGCACCGAATCCCATCATGGTATATAAAAATAAGCATTTGCAGATATTAAAATGATTACACAAATATAATTTATTTGCAAATAAAAACTCAGTGTGCCAAGTTAGGTACTGTGTAAAGAAGTCATTTGCTTAAAAATCTGCCATAATTTCAGAACAAGACTAACCTCACAAAACACTGGACACATTACCTTTGACAGTTATACTCTTGCTAAACTACAAGTACAACTTTTTCATTATTTATTTGTCCATCACGTAACAAAGCAAAAAGCCAATGTTTACCTTATGCAGTTTATGAAGCAAGTACATCATCTCAGCCAATCATTAATCATACTGTGTCTCACAGTATCACAGTATCCAGGATTAGATCCAAAATGAGGATTTTAGCTCAGCACACAGTTGTCAGGATGACTATGTGGGTGTACAGATGTCAGTTCCAGGTCCAGGTCACATGACAATCATAAAAATGATGAAAGGAAATAAGAACTAAGTACCTCAGATTTTTTGTAAAAGTATGCATTTGTACGCTTTTGTGGGAGGGTATGGGACAGGGAGGATGGTGTTATTCACATGCTTGCTTCCATTAAAATTCCTACAATAACAATTAAAGCAATGTATTAAATCAGTGAGATTTTAATAGTACTCATTTGTCAAAGGGGGAAGAAATCAACTTAGTGTTCTGAATAAGAAAGCATTATTGTAGACAAGCTGGGTGAGAGATAATTTGCATAGTACCATAAAAGTTGTACAGCAATAAGCTTGGTCCTAACTGCCATAAAAAGGTGGAAAATAACAACACTGGTTGTCATATTCAACATGGATCAGATTCGCTTATTGTAATACTCCTTAGTTTTCCATGTTATTCCACTCTTCATAGAGTTGCAGAGGATGGCATAAATATCATAAGAACAGGTACTCTAACAACAATTTGCCTGTAGTTTTATCACATCATGTTATGTGCTGATAATGTTGACATTTCCTTGATGTGTGCTTATTTTCCGGTCCTTGAATGTATTTAGTTATGAACACAGGTTAGCTTTCTTCACTGCATTTTTTATTGCCTATTTTTTGCTCTTCTAAAAGGATCAGTTTGGAAAAGGCCAAGTTGTTGTTTCTTTCTGATAATATTTTTAAAATACACTTTTATACTTTTCTTCTCTTTTTCCACTGAATGTTCGGAAAGGCAGTGTGTCAAGCACAATGTTGGGTCATTTAGGACTTGTCAAATCATTATTTTTAAAATATGCTTATGGCCTGAGAAAATGCATAACTCATCCCATGTGCATCTTGTATGTTTAGAATAGTATGTTTTTCAGCTTGTACATAATGATAGTTCATTTAAATTCTGAAGGCATTTTTATATGTGTGTTAATACTATTTGTATTAAAGTTACAGTATGAGGTACGCAGGTATGTTCAGATGATATAGCATCTCTGAGTTATTCCCTGAATTTTTTGTTCTGCAGGTAGCCAAGACGTCTTAAACAGCAGCATGGCACCAACGGTGGAGGAAGACCACCAATGCAAATCCTGTGGTCATACCTATTCTGGTGACCCTCTACGAAGCACTGCAGGGTACTGTAGTGAACGGTGTCATCAACAGTTTATAGACAGGTATGTTGTTTCAGGCAGTGTGTAGTCTTGTAAAAATCAAGTAACATTTCTTGTATTCTATGTGGATTACGATGACTTCTGGTACTGTGTAAGTGAAATTATAAAAAAGGGTGATGGTCATTTTCAACGCTGTGTTATACATGGTTTAGTTTGATGAAATATTAATTGCACTAAAATTGCATTTGTTAGCAGTTTTGTAAAAAATAACATTAGTTTCAAAGTTCCTGCTTTTTGGAATTATAACATGAAGGACAGCCATTAAGAGATTATTTAGATAAATAGTAATTTGCAGGAGCAAAATGAAGGGTCTATATCAGTTGAGCGAAAACCCCTTTACGCGAATACGGATACGTCGAACTACATTGCGTGAAGTACGTAAACCTCGAACGGTCAAAATCGCAAATTCCGAAATGTCGATTTGTTTTGGTTGGCCCATCTGAGGTATAGCTCCGTAAGGTAAGTGTGCGATAGATAGGCCTTTAGGGTTAGGATTTGAGTTAAGGTAAGTGCATAGATAGGTAATGTATATAAGATTTAGTGTAGTGTTAGATGTAGGGATTTTTTTAAGTGTATGGATGTATGTTATTTATTTTGTTTGGGTGTATATTTGTACGGGAAGTGTGCGGTAGTTACGGACCTTAGGGTTAGGGAGGGGTTACGGTTAGTGCATAGATAGTTGTGTATGTGGGGTTTAGTGTAGTGCTGGAAGTAGGGTTTTGTTAAATGTATGTATTTGGATTATTTATTTTGTTTGGGTGTATGTCTGTAGGGTTTGGTTAGTGTATGTATGTGGTTTATTTATTTTGTTTGGGTAGGTACTAAGTAGCGGGTGGTGGGGTTGGCCGACTATTATAGTTTGATATTTTATTTTTCGCGGTTTAGTGCATTCGGGATTTTCGCAGTTCAAGGTATAGGGGTCGATGTTTAGGTATTCGCTCAACTGATATAGACCCAAAATGAATGCTGTTTTTAGAGCAAGACTGAGTACCAGAAATGCAAAAACACTAATATTATTTGTATGTGGTTGCCAGAGTTTTGGTCATAAAATGGTATAAAATGTTACATCTGTGCAGTAAACTAGCATCTGGAGCTTTGGTAGCATGTCATAGTTTATTTTGAAAGAAACAGTGTAATTTCTGTTTTTGGATGGTATATGCAATTGTATACAAGAGTTATATAGTTGTGTTATGGGATGCTTTATCCAGACTTCTAAAAAGGTGTTTACTATCACCATAAATTAGAGTAAATATTTGCATTTAAAAATACTCAGAATAACCTATGTTAACATTTTAACTCAAGTATGTTTATGCCAAGTAGAGTCTGTTCAGAAATAAGAAAAACATGTAGATAAATTGTATCTTTAATGTAATTCTTTTTCTTCTACATTATAATTATTCTGTTCTTGATATACTCTGACACTGCAGCTGTTGTTTGGCTATAATAACATATTCTGTATGCATAGTATAATTCTGTCATTCTGACATCCCATGCTTATTCTGTATGAATAACTAGGTCCTTAAGGGTATACATCTTATATATGAGAGTTCATAGTCGGGTGGCTAGAAGAGAAACAGTTTGAGAGATGCTATGCATGTTAGATTTATATTCTTATTAGAAAATGGTGAGGCTCTTTTCTACAGGTGGTTGATGTGAAATTTCTTGACTGTCAGTACATTGAAGAAAACAATACCAAAAAACAACGCTGAACACAATTTGTAAGTGTGTGCCAGAAGTGATTCAATTATTCTGGGAGATTACTTTCTTTTTTTTTTTGAGTTTGTGTGACCATGGATGTGTATGTATAAGTTTGGGGGTGGGGGTCTGCTTCCCTGCAGAAAAACACTTTAAGATGTATTTTGCCTTTCTCTAGTTTGGGCATTATTTTACAGCGTTTCAGATTGTTGGCATTGTGGAATAGAGTAACATAGCAGAACCAAGGTATGACATAGACTCAAAAATATGTGAAGTATAAAGTTGGGTGTTAACATTTTGTAAGGAAGATGGCAAATGTATAAGAGATCATATTTAGCCATATGTGGAAAATTGATTAGAATCTGTATAAAGGACAAGGCATTTACAGACTGAAGTCTTAGGAAGCTTTGGAAGGAAGAGAAGATGTATATTTTGTGATGCTAAGAAAGACAAATGTCTCATGATCAACTCAAGACTAATAACTTCACATTTCCTTTGTATCTTGTTTAAAATGTGGACTGATATTTGAAGACATGTAAAGCTGTTAATAACTATATGTATATTTTTTTCTGAAAAGTTTAAATGCATTGTGTAAAAGTGTAAAATATTTTGCTGAAAATTCAAATAGATTGTGATATCAGATTGCGGGATAGTTTTGAAATGCTTGAAAGAAAATGAAAATATACTGAATTAAAGTTTTACAATGCAATACATAAGTGACATTATGAAGAACAAAGAAATCCTGGATAATTGCTATTTTTGAATCTCCACGAACATTGTTTATTGGAAGCAGTTGCAAGTTTGCAGTATTTGCAGAGTAGCAATTTTAAATTTAAAAATGTGGGCTTTTTACATATTTGTCAGTTGCTGTTGGGGGAAAAAAGGGCAGGGGGTTGATGTACTGTAGTAAAAGTCCGTTGACGTATGAACAGCCCTTAAGAAATGGTAGTAACTGTAGAACACTGGATTCAGTAGTGATGTAGTTTTTGAGTGCTCTTTGGTAACCACCTGCATTTTTTCCCATTTTAAATTAGTGCAATTGTGTGAGCAGGCTGAGTTGACATTTACTCAGTAACATGCCTTTTTCTTTCACCTTTCTTAATATGTGCAATCTGATATCACTTTATTTGGATAGGTAGATAGACAGATAGACAGACCAATAATTCCATATGGAAGTAATCTGTTAGCCCTATTTAACTTCCCTACATGTAGCATATTTTAAAGATAGAGAGTGGGGTATTAAGTGGGATCTAAGCAATCTTTTCATAGGAAATGAGGGAAAAAAATCAGAGAAGTTGCAATGACCTGATTACATCCCATTGTATGTTATGCTAGTTAGTAACTGGTAAACCAGTCACTGGCACCTGCCAATGGATACAACAGCTGTTACTGTAGTTATTGCCTTAATATTTTGATGGGTACAAAGAAAGAGTGAAGAGGTGCCAATGTTATGCAATAATGAAGAGGTGCCAATGTTATACAATAATGTCAAACAATGACTACACAGTGGATTATGCTAGATGTGCTAGATTTAGTGATCTGGCATTACAGAGGTATGATTGGCAGTGATGTGACACTTTCTCAGCATCTGGCAAGGTTACTGTACACAGCCTGAATTACTTCTGCTTCTGGAAGTCTGATCCTTTTCATATGATTGACTAAAAATGCACCTTTTGAGTGAAAAGATTATATTGAACTGGTGATAATTTGAGTTAAAAGTCTAGAAAGTAGTAAAACAAGGTAAGACACTGATGAGTTGTTTGATTAGTGTTCTGTAATGAAATTCCGAACGTTGAAATAAAAAAATCTTATTTAGCCAGTTGCAGTTGGTTACCCAACATGAATCAATGCTGAGTGTGTGGTTAGTTTAATTTAATTAAGTAAAGGACATTTTAAGCCCTAATTAGACCTGAAAATATTTTTTAATGAAAAACCTCCCTTGTCTGTGATGCATCCCTGCCATATATATATATATATATATATATATATATATATATATATATATATATATATATATAGTGTCATTGATTCCAAGTGTCTCATATGTAGAACTTGTTATATACCCCTGTCAGTTCACCTTAGACCACTGAAAGGGGTCTCCAGATGCTGGTAGCTAAGAATTCTTGATAATGCACCTTCCCCATAAATGGAAGGCATCCCTGAGATGATCAGCATTACTCCCCAATGCAGAAAATAGATGTCTGACTTAAATGACATGGTGGAAGAGGTTATAGTTATAAAATGGTCAGACACAATTAAGCAGAAGATGAGAAAGAATGTTACTACTTTTTAACCAGTGCTGGCTCTCTCAACCTTTATCCTCTCCTTGAGTAGCTTAACAATATTTTGTAATTAAAATAACATTTGGTAGTAACACATTTGCGTAGAAATACTTTGGATGTTAAAATCAGCAAAGTATAACAGAAATGTGGGTAAACATTGGTATGCTACCATATATAAGTAGGTTATATGTATGTGGCTTGAATGGCACAGGGAAGGATGATACCATATTCAAACACTACCAGGGTGATTGGGCAGTGAATAAGTCACAGTTCGGTACCACACAGTGCTGTACTGTACTGTACTGTAGATCTAGCTTGGGATTCGAAATACTGGCAAAGCCAGTCCACGTTTTATCAAAAAAAAAATAAAAAATTAAAAAAAAAGCTGACTGAGCATTCAGGGGATACACTGGTATGAGTGTAGGGACAGACAGTAAGCCAGAATGATTGTTTTAGTCACTTGTTGTATGTTTATATAACAGATTCTAGCACTTGTAATGACAGCTAAAAAAACACTTTTATATTGTATTCAGTGGCTTATGGAAGGAAGAGAGATATATGAATTAAGAATATTTATATCTGCCTTAGGAAACAAATGCCTATCCTTTTAGTCAAGCTAGATGCTACCCGTAATACACTTGTAGTGCAGTTTCCAGATTTAATTATATCAGGGAAGAGATATCATTATTTCAAGTACTAGCCATTCAAGTAGTAGCCAAGTTTGTGAGAAAATGTATCAGTGCATTTTGCACTGGTCAGAGAATAGTAATATGAGTGTACTGATGTGAATGTCATTTTCATGAGGTAACATATATGTGCTACCCTAGCCAGAGAAAATGTAATCATGATGCTGAAATCTCCTTTCTCAATATCCAGATGAGACTTTAAATCGAGGTCCTAAATGCTTGAGTTGATGGTACCACAGGTGGATGTAAAAGACCCAGTGGCACCTATTGAAAAGAGTGAAGTTACCTGATACCTGGCCAAATTTCTCCAAGGAGAATAAATGCCACCTCAGGTCTCTCCTTAAAAGAGTCCACTAGCATAGTGGGAATAAACTGGTCAACAAAGGATAAATAAAAAAATAAATTACAGAAAGAACAATTGCAATAAACAGGAGCTAATATTACAAAACTAAATAAATAAATAAATACGTGAGAAAAGTTTAAAAAATATGTTTTTAGTTTTGTTGTAAGAGTGAGGAGTCCATGTTTCTTTACATTTTGATAATCAATTATGTTCACTAAAGCATATTTTATGTTCAACATTAGATCACTGTAGCCTAAGCTATATGACTGCTACCCTAGTGCTACAGGCCAGCTGTTCAAAGCTAAAGGGTGGCCTCCACTTACTGTAACTGTCAGGAGATAGAGAGGAGCTCCTTGTAAGTGACATAGCCTGTAAAGCTCAAAGCTTTTTTTGTTTACAAAGAGTGCTCCTTTGTCCCTGTGATACTGTTGATTGGTCAGTGATCTTCCAAGACTGGGCAGAAAAGTCTCCTATTGGGGAAAACCTTTTACTAAACTGTGTTTTTTTTTCTGTGAAAATATGTTGTGTTTTTCCAGGAAACTTATTTGAAAATTTGGACTGTCAATTCTTGTCAGGGGAATATTCTATGTAAATGCTTGTGTGAACAGCTGTGTAAAAATATTATTTTGTTTACTTTTTTCGTATAGGTTGTAGAAGTCTTCTGCATTAGTGGCAGGACTTTCTGCATATGCAGACTGTCATTGTCTTTTCTTACCTGAACCTGGTTTGACAGTCTTAAAACTTTGCTGACTCCTCTTCTTCCCATCTTCAGTACTTTATGCTTGGCGAACCTGTGGACTAGATACCAGTCTCTACGATTCTTCCTTCCCCTGTACACATTAACAATGAATTTAGTTAAGGGAGTCTTTGGGTATCAGGCTAACTCCAGTTGTACCTCAGCCACTGAAGGGTGACTCTGCGGTGTCCAGTTTTGGTTCCCCAGTCTTTTTCCCTTGTCTGAAGATTGGGTAGAGATGTGTGAAGGTTGCTAGGCCAGCCAAATAGAATTTGATACATAATTCTGGCATTTGTAAATATAAATGTAAAATACAGGCTTGTTTCTTAAATGAAAGAAAACACTGTAAAATGTTGAACTTCAAGATTGTAGCAACATTGCCATCTGCTGTAAGGAAAATTAAGTCAAGCATTTCAAATCTTTCTTTTGAAATTAAAATTATTTCATCACTGCCTTTGATGTTTTACAATTCTGCTCCTGTCTGGCTAGATGAAGGCTTCCTGTCTGTTGTTTTAAGGCTAAAGTTAATGACCAGAATTTACATGTGGAATGTCCTTTATTGCTCTAAGTGTAAAAGAATGTAAATGCAGTTTCTGTGTGGCCTGGGAACCAGGAAGGTGTAAAAGATGATGTAATGTTTAGCAGAACTGATGTTTCAATTTAAACAGAGAGAACCATAGATTATTAAGCATTTTTGTCTTGATATCCAACCTACAGCACTACCTGTTGTCTTAAGTAAGTTATCTTAGAAGTGTGTTTTCATGTAGAAATAGCTAGGAGTATAAAGATTAGACTAAGTGTTTTTCTGTTATGTCAGAACTGTACCACTGAATTATTTAAGTTTCTTTGTGATCTCTGAACTCTTGCATAGCACTGTGGTGTAGTAGTATTGTCTTGTGTTTTTAGTATTTATTATTAAATATTTTAAACCCTTTTCAACTGTGGCTGGTTTATGTAGAGATAAGTTAAGCTCTAGAGTACATTGTATATTTATAGAGTTTATTGTACTAAGCCCTTCCAATAAGCCTTGATTGCTTAAGTTACACTACTATTGTATAATAATATTGCACGGGGGGCCACAGTGGTGCAGCAGTTAGTGTTGCCACTTCACAGCAAGAGGTTCTCTGGTTCAATTCTTGGCTGGGGTGCCTTCTGTGTGAAGTCTGCATGTCCTCCCTGTGGTCGCGTGGGTTTCCTCTGGGTGCTCCGGTTTCCTCCCACATCCCAAAGACATGCTGTAGGTGGATTGGACACTCTAAATTGGCCCTAGGTGTGAGGGCGTGCGTGTGCCTTCTGTGGAAGGTTGGGCGCTAGCCTGGCAACTCGACACCGTAAAACTCCACTGCCAATCATGAGCAGACAGGTGATCCGCTGTGACGGCCCCTAACCGGGAAAAGCCGAAAGAAGAAGGAGGATAATAATATTGCACAGTAATAATTGGACACCCTTTTAAGGGCCTTTGGGTAGCTGATAATTATTAGCTGGTGGTGACAGGAATTACTACTGTGTAGTCTGGGTAAAGGGGCACAGCTGGAGAATCTGTGTCAGCCTTTCCCAGGAGTGTCTGTGAAGTTGTATAAATACTTATCTCAAAGTGTGTGTGTGTGTGTGTGTGTGTGTGTGTGTGTGTGTGTGTGTGTGTGTGTGTGTGTGTTTGTCAGCTACTTGGACAGGGACACGAAACACTGGTTGGACAGAGCGGGTACTGGAGGTTAGCTTGCCAGCTAGGCTGAGATCAGGACCCTGTAGCTGTGCCAGTGGGGAGTCTTAATGGGGACCTGGGGAGCAAGGGAGCGACCAGCCCCGTCTGACTGTGATCTCTGTGTGCTCTTAAGGGAAATTGCACTTTACTGTGTGTATTTGTTTTCCTTTCCTCTCATATATGAGATGCCCTCTCTGGTGTTAGTGTTGAGAATTGAGGCTCCTTGATTGCTGAGCCAGGGCACAGGCGTCACACCTTGGTATCTGTGATGTAGCACCTACAGCAAGTGAAGACTGGGAGATAGAATAGGATCATAGGATTATAGGATGTTACTAGCATATAGGCCCTGAGACCCTTACAAGCCTAGCCAAGAATTTAGCCCATGTTCCGAAGCATCCCATGTTAGAATCATCCTTTGCAGCTGTAGGGATTGCCCAGCGTGGTAAGGGAGAATCAGTCTTGCTTGTCTTGGGGGAAGTGGCAAGTGTTTTATTTAATAGCTGGGATAAGGAGCCTGGGTCCCATGAAATTGCCTGTTTTGAGTCAGTCCTTTTCCAGGGGATATCCAAGAAAAAGGAAAGAAAAGATAAAAAAATGTGGGTTTTCCTGTTTTTATTTCCACGAACAGGAAAGATTTGCTAGGGAATTATTTTCTGTTTTTTTTTTTCCTTCCCCAATTCCTTCTGCTGTGAAGAAAAGGAAAATTGTTTCCTGACTTTCTGACTCTGAAATTCAACAGGATTTGGAGGGTGAATGTTGTGCTTCAGGATTTTCTTCTCAGCCTAAAGATTCTGATTCTGAGGAAAGTATTGCTGCAGATTTCCCTCCAGAAGACCTTTCTTATTTTGAAGCTTTATCAAAAATGAAATAAGTTTTCAGTGGGATCAAAATTAAATCCTGATTGCTTAGCAAATGTTTTGATGATTTGCTACAGTTGGATTTTCCCCATTCAGCAATTTTTCCTCCTGTGTTATCTGATATTTTTTTTTTCTTACAGCTTTGTCTGATAGGTTATACAGGGTACCACAGACTCACAAATTCCTGTTTGCTACCCTCAAAAGCTGATCCTGCAGTGTTTCTCTGTCCAAAACTGTATATGCTAAAGAAATTGCTAATGCTAACCCATTTCCCCTGACAAGAATGGGAAAGCTTTTGCAGATTTGGTAGGAAAATGTACTTTTCCGCCACTTTAACATTCAAAATTCTAAACTTCCGGGCCCATATGTTAAAGCTTTCACTTCTGTTTTGAGAACATAAAAAGTTAACTGTGAACATCCCCTCTTATGAGGTGAAAAATTATTTGAATTCCTCTTTTAGTGTCTGCTTTTCATGTAATTAAAAATGTCTTTAAATGTTTTTATGATGCTGCAGACACTGTCTCCAGAATGGCTGCTTCTGGGTCAGACATGCAAAGATTTGTTCGGTCATATAATCTTCCTGAAGATGTTAAAACTAAAATTTTAAATTCTCACAGGGCAGGGAAATTCTGTACGGCCCTTCTGCAGCTGAGGTGGTTAAGAGGTCTGATGAGTAGGCAAATCTTCCAGCCTTCCTTTTTAAGGGCAAAAAAATTTTCTTTCCACCTCGCCTTCCCTTCTTCAATAAACAGTTTATGCAGCTAGGTGATTACAAACAAGATTTTAGAAGGCAATGACAAGGAGGCTCTAAAAAGAAAGGAAAAGGCTCTCAAAACCAAGGACAGTCTAAAAAGTCAGAATGATTATTACCTTTTCAAATTCCCTGCCAGCTTTTTCCTCCCTGTGAGTCTTCACCTACCCATGTGGCAGCACAAAACATTGTTGCAGATAACTGAATTTTGAAAATCATTCAGCAGAGGAACACTTGGCAGTGGGATTCCCTCCCTCTGTCCTTTTTTTTCCAAGAGATTGCTCTTTGCCCATTAACCCAGTTTCACATTTTTCCTCCTCTTATGAAGCAAATGTTTATCTGAGGGACTCAAAGAATCAGTTCCCACAGACAAGAGGGGAAGATGATTATATTCAAGTATTTTTCTTGTGCCAAAGAGAGATGGGACTTGGAGGCCTGTGCTAGATTTTTCCATTCTCAATCTTTTAATAAAGGTTCCAAAGTTTAAAATATTGTCCTTTCAGACCCCCCTGTTACCTTGATTCCTTTACCAGCTTTCATGATAAAACTAGATTTAAAAGATGCTTACCATCACTTTTCCATTGGCAAGCACTTTAGATTTATTTTTAGATGTTCTGTATCTGGCTCGCATTACCACTTCTGTCTGTCTTACCCTTTGGAGTATCTATGCTCTACGGATATTCACAAAGTGTCTGGCTCTAGTAATTGCTTATTGCAGACACCAAGGTATGCACATTTTTCCAGTGTTCCAAGTGTTCAGAATCTTCTATTCAGTCTAGGGTTTCAAATGAACTTACAGAAATCTTCTCGTATCATGTCTCAAAGAATTGTTGTCCAGGGATGCCTTGCAGATTCTCTTTGAGAGGTGTCTTTCTTTCTCCAGACAAAGTAAAAGTGTTCCAAAAGTTCTTGAGTTTTTCCACTAAAAAAACAAGCATCTGCCAGAGAATTTCTCAAGGTTCTGGGGTACATGGCTTTTGTGCTTTTTCTGATTCCCATAGCTAGACTACACATGAGTAAAATGCACTGGTTCTCACATCAGTCTGGACTCAGCACCTTCATACTTTATCTTTTTAGATACCTATTTTGGGGTTTGTAAGGAGGAAGGTTATGTGATGGGTAGTTCTTTCATAATCTAGGTCTCCTATTCTCCCTTCCACTTTCTTGTCAGTCTGTTACAACAGAAACTTCAAACTTGGCTTGAGGAGCAGTTTCAAAAAGAGTGAAAGTACAAGGTATGTGGAACAAATGACAGACAAAACACATAAATGTCAAAGAATTGTTGGCTTTAATAAACACTTTTAAAGCCTTGAATCATTTCTGGTCTCCAGGGCCTATACAGCCTTTTTATAGACAACATCAAAATGATGTACATTTGCAAACGGGATTACAAGATCTTAGTCCTTTCCTTTGCAGACTTGCAAAGGGTAGTAACTCAACTCAGTTTGATTGTTTGGGTTACGTAAATTTTGTCAGTGCTAGACATTGTAGCAGGCAAGCTATACAGGACCAGGACAGACCATCGTGAATGGAAACTTCACTTTTTAGGCAAAGTTCAAAGAACAAAACCACCACCGTAACAGGTACAAGCATGCAAAATCTGAAGGTAATGCTACTCAATGCTAGAAGTCTAAACCTCAAAATGCACTCTCTCGAGGCACTCCTAAAAATGGAGAACATCGATATCTGTGTAGTAACTGAGACCTGGTTCACGGCTCCAGAGAGCACCCCTGCAATACCAGGCTACAACTCTTACCACACTTTTCAGCCACCAAAGCAGGACTGAAACACTAAAGGTGGAGGAGTGTCAATATTCACCAAGGATATTCACACCACCAGGCTAGTTGCCCAACACAATGCGTCTGAAATTCTCTAGGTAAGACTGCAATCCAAATTGTAGCTTGCTACAGATCCCCCCACCATACCCCAAGATTCTCACTACACCTTTCTAAACATACTGGAAAATATTAAGATAGAACCAAACACCCTAATACTGGGTGATTTTAACTACCCTGCCATTAACTGGGAAAGCTACTCATGTACCAACACCTTTGCCCAGCGGTTCTTGGAATTCATAAATTCCAATGCCCTGGATCAACTAATCCATAGTACCACCAGGGGCTCCAATATCCTAGACCTGGTCGTTACCAACATGGGAAATCGATGCTCCACACCTATGGTCACCCCCTCCCTAGTCACGTCTTACCATAAGCTAATCACCCTTAACATCCACATCCCACCCCCACCCCCCAGTAAGGAAACCTCCATAAAAAACTTCTCCAAAGCCAACTTCATGCTACTCAAGTCAGAAGTGACAAACTTCATGACACCCATGCAGACGGAAGCTGAAAATTCAACTGCTGAATCCTACTCTAAGGCACTGTACGAGCACATCCACTCATGCATAAATCGTGCCATTCCAAATAGAACCAAGATGCTCTCATCCAAAAAAAGAAGCCAATCTGGTGGTCCCCTGCCATAAACAAACTTTACAACAAAAGGAAGAAACTGTTGCAGAAAAGAGGAAAATCCCAGGATGTAAAAAACTTCCTTACCAGCCTCAGTAAGAAACTGAGATCCCTCATAAAATCCTCCAAAGCTAGTTACGAAAATAAAATTGCCAAAGATTCCAAAGACAACAACAAGACATTCTATAACTATGTCAAGAATCTAAATGGCAGTGCTCAGATCTGCTCTGAGCTAAAACAGAATGGCATTAAATATACTGATCCCAAGGATATTGCCAATATCCTGGCAGATCGATTCAGTGCCAACTTCACCCCCCTCTCACCCCCTAAATGGCCCATCTCAATACCGGAAGATTGCCAAATTCCGGTAATAACGGCCACACAGGTAAAAAATGCACTCTCCAAAGCTAAAAATACAGCATCCATGGGACCAGATGACATCCCGGGCTGTGTACTACATGAACTACAATATGAACTGGCACCTCACCTAAGTGTCATGTTTAATCATAGCCTCACCTCAGGTTTCGTGCCCACTGAGTGGCGCACAGCTACAGTTATCCCACTCCACAAGGGGGGATCCACCTTGGATCCCGGAAACTACCGTCCCATCAGTCTGACAAGCCTTATCTGCAAGGCCATGGAGCGTATTATCATGGAACTTATAAACAAAGACATTGGCAACCTTCAAACACTGGACCCCACCCAGTTTGGGTTCATGAAGGGCCGATCTTGTCTCCTGAACTTGACTGACTTCTTCGAATCAGTCTCCAGAGCCATGGACAAGGGTAAGATGGTCCACACAGCCTATCTAGACCTTGCCAAGGCCTTTGACACCATCCCCCTTTCTGGAATCATAGATAAACTTACTAAGCTGGGCATTAATCCCTACGTCACCCAATGGGTTGCTAACTGGCTTACTGATAGAACCCACACTTTAAAAGTAGCCAACTCCAAATCCAGCTCCAGACAAGTGACAAGTGGAGTACCTCAGAGTTCAGTCCTGGGACCGCTCTTGTTTGGCATCTACTTCTCTGAAGTACAGGCCAACACTAAGGGACTCTGGATAACAAAGTTTGCAGATGACTGCAAACTGGGAGCCATTATTGAATCCCCAAATGATGTGGATACTCTACAAAAGGGCCTTACAGAAACAGATGCTTGGTGCCAGAGCCATGGGCTCAAGCTCAATGCCAAGAAATGTATAGTTATCCCCTTTGGGAAAAAACATGTATCCGTGAATTACCATATAGGTGGCAGTACACTAAACACCGAAAGTTTGATAAGAGACTTAGGGACACAGGTGGACAGTGGTCTCACCTTCGATAACCACATCGCCACAACAGTCAGGAAATTCTTCTATGTGGCACACCTCATCACTAAGGGCTTTTCATCCAGAAAAAAGGAGGTCATTGTCCCACTGTACTCATCCCTCATTAGACCCATTATAGAATACAATGTTCCGTTTGGTATGTACCTCTCAAGACATCTGCAACAACTCGAAAGGCCACAGAAATACCTCACTAAAAGAATCACAGGCCTAAAGCAGATGCCCTACACTGACCGCCTTAAAAAACTCCAGCTATACTCTGTCGCATATCGTCTACTCAGAGGCGATCTTTGCTTAACATACAAGGCCATGTCAAACCCAGAGCTGTTGGACATGCTACACTTAAAGAAATCCCAATCCATGAGAGCCACACACTCCTGGGATCTAAACCTTGTCATCACAATAAACAAAACGTGCTGGAGGGATAGGTTCCTGACCCAGAGACTCCCCAGACTCTGGAATAGATTGCCCATACATGTCAAGCAGCGTGCCTCTTTGGTCCTCTTCAAAAGGAACCTTGACGATTGGATGGGAGAAAGGAAATTCACCCCTGGATCACGTCAGTCGCCCTGCTAGACAGGGGTCCAGGGAAGTAAATAGTGTGGGAAGAAATAGCCAGGGAATTGTTATGGCTAGGCTTGTATAGGCCCTAGGGCTGATAGCCTAGTACCAACCTATGAACCTATGAACCCTAGGATCTTCCAAGATGTGATCCAGCTGTGGGAAACACCTCAGGCTTGGCTTGTCTCAGAACAAACAACTAAAGAAATTCTGCTTCAGGATTCTGTGCAAACAGGATTCCTTGCAAACAAGCCTCGAAGGTAGATACCTTCTCCTTCTCATGCCTTTCTACCTTTTCAGCTAATATCTAAAGGTCCCAAAGTACTCCTCAATGATTGTGGTGGTGACCCCCTTTTGATCCAGATGACAGTGGTTCGCCCTTGTTCTGAAACTGGTCAAGGGCATTTACCACATGCTTCTCCACACTCTGGATTTAGACACAGAAGTCAGGAGTTGTTTGATAGACCTGAACCTGAATACTCCTCAATTGACTGCCTGGGTGATAGAATCTTGATACCTTTTATGAATCTTTTTTCTGAGGATGTAAAGCAGGTATTGAAGGAAGCTAAAAAAACTGCTACTAGGAAATCATATACGTACAAGGTGAAAACATTTCTAGTTGCTGCCATTCAAAGAACCAGGATCCTCTTAAGGTCCACTTGCCTCTGGTTCTTTGTGTGAGTTACTGTCCCCTGGCCTTTCCTTCTCTTCTGTCTGACACTGGATCACACCCTTTCTAAACCATCCACAAGTTAAACAGTTTTGAAAGGGGTTATCCATATCCGTACACCTAAAAAACAGGTGGTTCCTTCATGGGATCTTAACTTTGTGCTTGAAAAGCATACGCTTTTCCATTTGAACCAGCTCATCAGGCTGACTTGAGGTTCTTAACATGGAAGACTGTTTTGCATTGTTCTGACATCAGCTAGGAGCGTATCTGAGTTACAGCTTTTATGTTGAAGCAACCATACCTCAATTTTCTCAAGAACAGTGTTTCTTTGAGAACTAACCCCTTTTATGCCCATAGTAGTTTCTGAGTTTACCTTTAGCCAGTCTGTTAATTTCTCTCTTTTTCCTGTTCTCAAAAATGGGGAAAAATTGTCATACTCTGAATTTCTACAGGCATCTCAGATACTAGATAGACAAAACTCATCCAGGAGAGCTGATCATCTGTTTGTCTCCTATGAAGGAAAGAGTAAATGACAACCAGTGTTAAAGCAGCCTATTTCTAATTGATTATCTCATGCTATTTTGCTTTGTTATTTTCATCATAATAAGCCAGTACTAGACAGAGTTAGAGCCCATTCCACCAGGGTTTTCACTTCTTCTGTAGCTTTCTGGAAAAAAGGTTTCAGTCTCTAGAGGTAGCAACTTATTAATCTGTACATACCTTTACATAACACTCTAAATTGGATTTCTTTTCTAGGTCCAGAACTGGCTTTACTAGGACTATTCTCTAGGGGCTTTTGGCTTTTTAGTTAATTAATTCATCCTGCCTTTTTACATTCTAAGCTATGGTAATCTACCCAAATAACTTACACTACTGCAGCAGTGATCTAATGTTGAACATAGTACAGTTGTATGTGTAAACTTACCTTAACAGTAGAATCACTGTGTTGTCACTCCAACTCCATGTTGTTTGTTGTGGTGCCAGGGTGTGTGTGTGTGTGTGTGTCTGTATATATATATATATATATATATATATATATATATATATATATATATATATATATATATATGTGTGTGTGTGTGTATGTTTGTTTATATTTTCCCTTTTTTGGTTATGTTTCCTACCAGTTGTCTGTTAGGGCTATTGGCTCCCTTTATGGGGCAAGAAAGCTCTGAGCTTTTCATGTTACATCTTGTATATGGAGCTCCTCTCAAATTCCTGATAGTTGGACCGTGTGGAAGGCACCCACCCTTCAGCTATGAAAAGCTGACCAGTAACCATGGGTTGGAACCCATAAACTTCGGCTGCAGTAACAGTAATCCATTAAAACATCTAATGTTATGTTTAGTTTAATTACACAACTGTACTTTCCTTCTTGTGTAGTTTTGAACACTTGCTGGTAGAGAAGGGTCATATTATTAAGGGCAAATACTTTATCCATACAGGGATGCCTGAGCATGAAACAGTAATGATGCTTGGCTAATGAAAGTACTTTCTAATTACTTATTTTTTTTGCTAGAACAAAGGCTTAGATAAAATGGCTACCAACCAGTAAGGTGGACAGTATGATGGTTCAGTTGGGAGATCTCTGGCTGAAGATTCAAGTGTCTGAGGATCAGTTCTGACCTCTGCTTACTGTCTGTGTGGAATTACACTTGTTTATCAATGCCGGCATGGATTTTCTGCAGCTACTCTGGTCTCTCTCTCCCATCTTTTCAAAATATGTTGGTTAATAGGCTGCACGGAAATGTCCCTTCTCATGTTGTATTTACACTTGCTGTTTTGGCTTAGATTGTATATACAAATGGAAAAATTAGGTAAGAAAGACTTGTTTACTTACTGAGTTAAAAAGACAACTAAATAAATAAACAGCAGTGACAGTAATAGGATGGTGCAGTGGCAGGATGGCAGAGTGGCATAGCGGATAGCATTGTCACCTCACAGCAAGAGGTTCCCTGGTTTGATTCTCAGCTGGGATGCCTTCTGTTCTGAGTCTACATGTCCTCCCTGTGTTTGCATGGGTTTCCTCCCACGTACCAAAGATATGCAGTAGGGAGCTTGGACATTCTAAAATTGGCAGTAGGTGTGAATGTGTTGTGTAGATGAACTACCATGGCAGAGCTGGCTACCCGTCATTGTAAACCTTGGCTTTAGATGACTGTCACTGTTGCAGTGATTTTCTGACCTCATGTGCAAAAATGGGAAGAAGAGTTTGTGGATGGACTGACAGACTGCAGAATAATAAAAATAAGAAGAAGAGTTAAGAAAAGCTGGCACAGTCTTTTCATTGGTTATGTTGTAGTATTTATCCAACATCTGCAATAATATGTGTATAAAATGAACCAAAGGAATTTGGAAAGCATTACTCTTATTTTTTTTTTTTTTTTGTGAGTGTCTAGGACTGAGTGGCACATCTGCTTTGGGTCCTAGAAAGAACTGTAACTGCTCTGCAAGGTGTGTATTGGTATTACAGCTATTAAAATCTCACAGAGCATTTCAGGCTAGTAAAGGGCTTCAAAACAGCTGAATGCTCTAGTTTAAAAGCTTTAACGTTGTGATGTAATGCTCTTACTGTTTTCCTTTCACACAGAATTTTCCAGAAACAGATGAGCCTTGCTCCTCTAGCTATGTACGAGTAGTGAAGTAAGAGGGTGTTAAAATAAGCTATTCAGGCTGAAACTGTACTCTGGTATTGCGTGCTGATCTCTGCAAATCACATTTAAGAGCAGATGACTTCAGGATACTTTTCTGTATAACTTCCTTTCATTTTCCAGTTCTTTTGAGTATTTTGCCACATTGCACTTGCTTACTTGTTTTCAATATAGTATTCTGAATTTTACTACTCCCTGTTTGTGACTGTATGATGAGAACTGTGAATTCACATTTCCTCAATTGCAAAAAAATACATGCACACACACACACACACACACACACACACACACACAAAACATATATATATATATATATATATATATATTACATATCATGATAAACTCTACCATAACACTACAGCCAAGAAAAAGAAAATAAGTAATAAAATACCTTATGAGTAGAAATTATTTGCATCAGAGCAGTATGTTAGTGCAGACAAAAGGATCAGTCCCTGTTCTCATGTATTTAAATTGCTCACTTGTTCTTTGAAACAGTGACATGTTCAGTCATTCATTCCCTGATATTTACCTTATTGTATTCATGGACATGTTGGAGTAAGAACCTGTTCCACCAAATAACTTAAGGCATTTAATGAACCATGGACAAGCTGCAGGTCCATCACATGGCACACACAAATACCAGTACCCCACGTATACCTATGAGGAAGTTAGAAGAATGACAGTTCACCTAACAGCATGTTTGTTGGATATGAGAAGAAACCTGAATACCTGGTGAAACCCTGTGTATAGGGGGAGGACATACAAACTTGTGGATGAAAAGGGGTCAATAGACCAGCCCACCTAAGTGACCAACAAATAAGCATTCAATCACTAAATAAATGAACTCCACACAGAAGGCATCCACTCCTGAAACCAAACAAGAAATACAAAACCGTGAAGCAGGAGCATTAACCACCACACTATTTTGCCATCTAATAGCCAGCATGATATGAGTTAATCCCTAATAACTGTCACCCCTGCATGCCTTAATGCTGAGCTCTGTACTGTAGTTTCAGTAATCTTGTGATCTTTGGTCTTGGTTTTTAGGCACTCTTTTTAGTACTTTGTTGTGTAGCATTTTTAAAGCCTTATTATTCATTAATTTTGTATTAAAATAGTAAAAATAATGAGATAGTAAGCTTTTTGCTCTACCTATGCTAAACTGAGGCACAATATGAAGTTGGTGTCTTGCACACCACTGAAAGGCTGAGGTTAAATCATTATTCTTTGCTTAGAGAGGGTTCCACTACTAAAACCCTAACAATTATAATCAGATGAGTCACAATGTTAAAAACTAGTGCCTGAAACATGCAAGGTTAAAAAATTAAATTAAACTTTCTTGCCACAGGAAATGGTTTGACAAACTTAGATCATAATCTTATTTGAAAAACAGAGAAGCAGCAGTATCTGGATTGTTAGTAAAACAGTCATAGGTTTATAGCTGTTTACAAGGCTATCGATCTGTGATGATTTTAAGAATCCTTACCTTATACAAGTAATTGGAGAAGAAAAGGTAATAGAATGGAAAGAGGCCAAGAAGACTTTTGGATTCAGGCTAGTGATTGCCTTCCGTATAAGGAATTTATATCAGAGTATAGATAAAGAGAAAGGGATAGGGAAATCCTAAATGAAAGATCTGCACTGATTGAGATTTTAATTGAATCTAGAACAGAAGCTGAGTTAAAAAAGGAATAATTAGTAGGGCACATAAAATATTTCACAATCTGTAGCACTCAATCATTAGAGGTCAGAAAAGATTGGGAAGAGAGATTAGGTATGCAATCCACAAAGAAGAAATGGAAAGTCATATGTATTGTATAGCTCCCAAATATGCAACAAAGTCTAAAAGATTTAGGAATTTTGGCTGGTAGTGTTTGCGTAGATACTTTTATATCCCAAGCAGACTCCACAAAGCATTTTTTCTCAAGTAGATGGCAAATGCTGCAGGTGTGACGGGGATGAAAGAGGCAATAGGAGTCATATGTTTTGGGAGTGTAATGAGTTGGCAGACTTTAAAATTACTTACAGAGTACTCTGCCAAGAATACTGGCCAGGCAAATGAGTGTAACTAAGGAAATGATTTTTCTGAGTTGGGATACAGGATCTGAATTGCCTACACGTGATAATGCTGTGTTAAGTTCTGGTGGTTGCCAAAAAAGCAATTAATATAAAATGGAAATCAGAGTCTAAACCAGATATACTTTAAGTATGAATATTGTAACAAATATAAGAGAACAGGAAGTGGGATCTTTGGAAAGTGGTAGGAGTAAATTATATAGAAAGAAACGTAAACTGTAGCAACAATACATGCAGAAAAATGTTTTCGAGGAGGAATGAGGTTTAAGAGATAACAGGAACTGAATAATTTTGTAATGTTGCTTAAAATATAGGATATATTAAAATATATGTCATGTGTAATGTTTGTAAATGTGAACTTATTACTTTTATGTAAATGGAAGTTTGCCTGTGTAACAAGTGTTAATTTAGTAAAAGTTGTTGTTTGTGTTTTTGGCTTTTCCCGGTTAGGGGTCGCCACAGCGGAACTCCAGTCCGCTAATGATTGGCAGTAGATTTTTATGGTGCCAAGTTGCCAGCCCGACGCCCAACCCTCAGCAAAGACATGCCCATTCATGCATGTCTTTCGGAGGCCACACGACCGTGGGAAGGACATGCAGACTCCACACAGAAGGCACTCCAGCCGAGAATCGAACAGGAGAACCTCTTGCTGTGAGGCAACAACGCTACCGCTGTATCACCGTAAGTGTGTTCAAGAAAAGGAATCCTAAACTTAAATTCCCATGGTAGTCTTAGTCCTGTATTTTGTGTGCGAATAACCCAGAGGTGGGCAAAACAAGAATATTTTGTGACATTTAATTGTTGCCCTTTTCTATGAGAGGGACATGGGTGCTAAGGCAGGGTTGAATTTATGGTTTCCCATTCAGTCATCCAAATTTCACTGAAATAGAATAAGTTAAATACTTTGCTTTATGTGGAGTGAAGATGGCACTATAGGAGCAGTATTCTCTGAGAATGCATGCCTATCATTCCAACATTTCCAGTTTATCTTGCAAAAGAGATTGAGGTCCTTCGATCAGGTGTTTGTTTACTCTACCGCTGGACTTGCAAATGTGTAATGGGTCTGACAACATAGGGTCTGCTGAGCCACTATACTTGAGGCAGAGGTCGCCTGTTAATAGCCTGTATAATACCAGCGGGACAAAGCTTCAAGACAGTCTGCCTAGTTTTTATGATTTAAGCCCTTTGATTTTTTTTTTTAGTTGGGAAATGTGGTTTCAGTTGTGCCAAGTGTTTTGACAGGTATATACCAAATGGGGCATTATATTCAATAATCGGCTTAATGAAGGCTGAGTACAGTGGAATGATTACATCCCTGGAACTGAATGCATACCTTTAGATATAAGCTGTACAATGAAAAAGGACTTTCTTACAATAGTATATTTGTGGTGATCAAAGCACAGTTTATTGTTGATGTAGGTTCCCAGATTCCTTATTATGCGATCAACTTTCAGGGGTGTGTAGTCAGTGTGATGGGTATAAGGGTGGTCAGACTTGCTGAAGGATACTGTTCTGCATTTCTTGGCAATTAGATGTAGTCCATGGATTTGGCACCAGCTATTTGTTTTATAAAGTCCCTCATGGAAGATTCTGGTGTCCTTTGGAGAGTGTATGGTGGCACCAAGTTAACATCTTGAGATCCTAGCTGTCGGCTCCGACCCTTGTGTTGGAACTGAAGACCATTACCCTGGAATTGACTGCTCCTCCTCCGAGTCATACTGGGCTTTTGGAGCCAGAGGAGGCTGACCTGATAACCAAAGAGCCCTTGGAGCCAACACCTGCTCCAGTGTTGTCGGTTCCATCTGCTAGGACATCCTCGGTCCCGACCGGGGACTCTAGGAGCCGACATTCTCCTGTCGGGTCCGAGGAGGGTAGTCACACCGACTTGTCGGTGTCGACTCTTCCTCCTGGGGCTTCGGCTCAGATGAGCTCGGCTCCTACCTCGGCTCGGAGCCCACGGCCTTGGTGCGGGAGGGGCTTGAGGTTCCTTTGGGCCCTTCGACTTCTTCCCATCGGAGCCATGATGCCTTTGAAGCCATGAGGCGATTATTGTCTCCTAAGACTTCCTCAACATCAGGATTGGTCTCTTCTTTCCCTAAGGTGCCTGTGTCCGCCTCTGTTTCCATCGGCTCCAAGCATAGAGACCATGAGCCTGAGGTAGCCCCACTGGGCACTCCCTGCTCTTCTGAGACTTCCCCTGACATTCCTGCGGAGGAGGTTCCCAGAAAGAGAGTGTGCAAGAGGAGGCATCTGGACTCCCCACAGGAGTCTTTGACATCTGACATTGACTTACATGAGTCAGAAGGGTCCCCCTGATCCCCCTCTGAGGATATCTCGTTTGCAGAGATATTTGGGATCCTTAGGCAGAGGGGTGATTGGCATTCCAAAAACCCTGCTGAGGATAAGTCAGTTCTCCTGAAGGCTTTCGGTTCTCAACCTTCCACCTCTTGGGTGTCTCCGCCCTATGATGAGCTTATGGACCTGGTCTCTCATAGGGCGTGGGAGTCACCGGAATCTATGGAACCTGTCCCTAGGAGGCCTAACAAGTTCATTTCTGCCCCAGTAGATAAGTTCTTTTTGACCAAGGGAGTCCCTGTTGATGCCATGGTGGTGGCAGCAGCCACCAAAAAGGAAATATCTGAGACGTCCTCGTCTAGCCATCCTCCTAACAGAGAGTCTAGGATTATGGATAGATATAGGAAATGCATGTTTAGTTCAACGACTTTCGCACTTAGATCACTGAACTATATGACCCATTTTACCAGACTGCAGAGAGATCTCCTTAAGGAGTTAGGAGATACTCTTCAGGGTATGGTAGCTGCAGGTGCTTCCGACAAAGTTGCCACCCAGCTTGCTACCCTAAATTCAATTGTAAACTCGTCCATGCGTCTCATATCGTATGCAGCTGATGGCACGAGTAAGGCGGCAGGTACAGGAGTTGCCCTTCATAGACACTCATGGATGTGCCTTCTGTTCCTTCGTGGAGCCTTACAAGTATTCATTTGTGAATACCCCATTTGACGGCTCATCTCTCTTTGGGCCTAAAGTAAAGGAAACAGTGACCAGGTGTGAGCAAGAGGGAAAGACTCTGTCTGCCGTAGGAGTCCATTTTTCCACCCCTACTCGGCCTTATCCCAAGGGCCAAAGGGGAGGGAAGATGTGGTTTTGAAAAGCCCAAGGAGCCTTTCAGGACACACGTGGTGAAACCCCCTCTAGGGGCAGAGGAGGGGGTTAGAATGGAAGATGCCGCCCTCGCGGCAGAGGGGGTCCGCAACAGCAGGGTGACAGAGATAATTTCTCTGGTCAGTCCTACCAGCGCTTCTGAGGCCCAACTGTGCTGCTGTGGAGGCAGTCGAGGGTCGCTTATCTTTGCACCCAGAAGCCTGGCTGCACATAACAAAAGACAGATGGGTACAGAGTATCGATTCCAGAGGGTACTTCATACCTTTCTCCTCTCTTCTCACTTCCGTCAGGAGAATCCTGGATGTTCCACCCAATCACAGGGAACAAGCCACTATAGAGGTCCACAAGTTGCTAGAAAAAAGAGTCATCCAGCCAGTCCTAGCAGACCAAACAGGATTCAGAACTTACTCAAGATTCTTTTTGGTTCCAAAGAAAACAGGGGACTGGAGACCCATTTTGCACCTCAGCAGACTCAACCAGTTTGTCAAGAAAGAGATGTTCTGGATGGTCACGCTTCAGTCCATACTTCCCTTTTTAGGGAAAGACAGTTGGATGTGCTCAATTGATCTCAAGGATACGTACTACCACATAAAGATGGCCAGGCCATCCAGAGATCATCTGCGTTTCTGGCTGGGAGCCAATCACTATCAATTCCGAGCCCTGCCCTTTGGTCTCACTACAGCCCCCAGAGTGTTCACCAAATGTATGGCAGTGGTCACAGCTCACTTGAGGCGTCTAGGATTCCAGGTGTTTCTGTACCTAGACGATTGGCTCCTTACCTCCACCACCAGGCATCAACTGATTCGGGCAAGAGAATCCACTCTGACACTCTGCAATCACTTAGGCATTACTGTCAACTTAGAAAAGTCTGCCTTGTCGCCATCGCAGCATATCGTCTTTATCAGGGCAGAGTTAGACACTTCAACCACCACTCTGCTTCTACCTTTCGAAAGGGTCTCACTTCTTCACCAACATGTCAGCTCACTGGTGTCAAAAGACAGAGCTCCAGCAGCAAAGGTCTTAAAAGTACTGGGTCTGATGGCAGCAGCAATCTTAGCCATACCATTAGCAAGGATGCATATGCGGATTCTTCAATGGCTACTGTTCACTCAATGGTCTTATCAGGAACTTCCAATGAAGCATATGATTGTGATAACAAATTCTTGCCTGAGAGACCTTCAGTTGTGGTTGACGTTGACACATGTCACAATAGGACGTCCATTTGTACTATCCCCGCCGATAGCCACTGTGACCAGGGACGCTTCCCTGATAGGGTGGGGGGGGGGGGCATTTTCAGGGAAAGACTGCCCAAGGCACATGGACGGATCAAAAATCACATCTGCATATCAGTGTTCTAGAGATGAGAGCAGTACTTCTGGTGTTGCAGTACTTTCAGGACTCTCTTCCTCTAGGGACAATTGCAATTCAGAAAGACAGCATGTCAGTGGTCTGGTATTTGAACAAACAGGGCGGGACCAAGTCTTACCTTCTTTGCCGAGAAGCCCTCAGAGTTTGGCAGTGGGCTGTGTCATCCCAGCGCTTTCTGTTGGCAATGCACATCCCGGGGAGATCCAACGTGATAGCAGACAAACTGGGTAGGGCAATTTTGTTGCCACATGAGTGGTCCCTCAATCAGGACATTGCGGACAGGATTTTCCACAAATGGGGCCAGCCTTACTGTGACCTTTTTGCCAGTCACATCAACACCAAATGCAGAAGCTACTTCACCCTGATTCCCCCTCTGGGACAACCTCTGAGAGACGCACTCATACACGTTTGGCCCCTGGTTCTCCTATATGTATTTCCTCCAATCCCGCTAATACCAAGATTTTTACAGAAAGCAAAGTATTTGGGAAGGACCATCATTCTTATAGCCCCCTATTGGCCTCGGCAGATTTGGTTCCCATTTCTTTATCATCATCTCTTGGAGGATTCATGGATTCTGGACCCAGTTCTGGACCTTCTGACACATCCATCAGGGGATCTCCACCCTTCATTGTAGTCCCTGAAGCTGACAGATTGGCTGCTGCAGTTCCCCACATAGCCAGGCTTCACAACCTTTCTTATGACACGAGGCAAATCCTTTGTCTTCTCACAAACCTTCCACCAGGAGATTATATCATAGTAAGTGGAAGAGATTTTCCATTTGGGCTTCCAAACAGAACATTGATCCTTTTCACGCTCCCTTGACATCTATATTGGAATTCTTAACTGTTATCTTTAATGAAGGAGCGGCAGTGGCTACAATTCGGGTCCAGTTAGCTCCATATCTAATTTTCATCTTGGAGTAGACGGACTAAATGTTATGGCGCACAAGTTGTCCAAGGCTTTTCTTAAAGGGACCTTCCACATGAGGCCTCCAGTAAAAACTCCTTATTCCCCCTGGAATCTGAATTTCATGCTATCTCACATAATTCTTCCCCCGTTTGAACCTGCATCATCTTGTGATCTCAAATATTTGTCATGGAAAACCATTTTTCTAGTGGCCATTACTTCCGCCCGCAGAGTGTCAGAGCTTCAAGCCTTGTCTATCACACCTCCTTATATGATTTTTCATGCTGATAGAGTATCTCTCAGGACAAATTCTTCCTTTTTACCTAAAGTTTGTTCTGAGTCTAATATCAATCAAGTCATTGAATTGCCAGTCTTCTTCCCCAACCACTGCAACAAACTAGAGTATATGCTGCACAAACTAGACGTTCATAGACAGCTCAGATATTATTTGGATAGGACAAAAGATTTTAGAAAATCAGACCAACTATTTGTTTCCTTTTCTGAAGCCAGGAAAGGTAGATCGGTGGCTAAAACAACCCTTTCTAAGTGGCTATCTGATTGTATCACCTGTGTTTATTCAGCAGCTAATATGCCCTTACTACACAGAATTAAAGCTTATTCAACCAGAGCAGTTTCTACATCCTACGCTACCCATCAATGAAGAATGAACGGCGAGATTGAACAACTTCACATTAAGAAGTCATGTACTCACCATAACGTTCCATGTGAGTTGTTGCATCTCGCCTTCATTCTCACGTCCCTCCCTCCATCCCCCACCTGGCTGACAGTTGACCTAGACGTTGATCTTATCCTGGTAATTCAATTCCTTCCTTTTCCCTCTCTTAGGGGAGTAGTCCTTTTACAAGGATATGGTACACGCAGCAAACAAGACCTGAGGTAATTCCAGCAGTGCATTATAGGATAAGGGGCTAGGTCTCGAGCAACTGGAAAACCTTGAGCTTGCTAACAGCCGTGTCGGAGCCAAGGGATCGGCTCCGAACCCATCAGTGAAGAATGAAGGCGAGATGGAACAACTCTCATGGAACATTATGGTCAGTACATAACTTATTTCCTTAGTTACACCAGTTTGCTCACCCAGTATCACTGACAAAAGCAGTCTGCATGGAATCTTTAAAGGCTGCCAACTCATTACACTCCCAGAAAATATGTTCCCAGTTACCTCTTTCTTCCCCATCACACTTACAACATTTGCTGTCTACCTAAGGAAAATTCTTTGGAGTCTACTTGGAGTATAACAATACTTATGTAAACACTTCCAAGCAAAGATCCTAAGTCTTCTAGACTTTGTGGCATATTTGGAAGATATACATGTATCCATCCATTGTGTCTTTGTGAATTGCTTATCCACTCTCTCTTCTCAATCCTTTCTAAGATCCTCTGATTAATTCTTTTTGTTGTCATGCAATATTTTATATGCTGTACTAATTATTCCTTTTTTAACTGCAGCTTCTGTTCTAGATTCTATTAAAAACTCTACTAGTGCTTGTCTTTCATTTTGGACTATGATGATGTGAGGTATTGCCAGTTATGCCAGCAGAAGTAAGGCAGTGGATGTGTAACATAGGACAGCATAGTTAGCTAGAGTTTTTAAAGAACTGTATGTCATTTGTATATCAAACTGATTTGTACAGATGCTTGCACTGAAAATATATTTGTAAAGCTACATGTGTTAAAAATGTACCAACAGTGGGTCCTACTGGACATAAAGGAAATACACATGTATGCCAGACTGTATTGTAACTGTTGAAATGAATATATTGTTACAGAGGATACTGGAAGAGAAGAGGGTAATCTCAGTCCAGATAACTTTGAAAAATAGTCTGAAATTAAATTACCTGGTTTAGACCATAAAGATTGTATGTTATAGTTATGATTGCAGCCAGATACAAAATGGGTGTGAAAACCAGGACTAGGAATCATACTGTATTGTCCTTAGGGGTGAACTAATTGCTACCCTGGAAGGGTGGAAGTTTTTTTAAAATGGTCTTATAGCTTCCAGATGTTGTAACATATTTTAAGCTGTGTCTATGTATCTGTGTTATGACACATATATGCTAGATTCTGGTTTATTTTCTAGTAAATGGGGTACTGTGGGAAAGCAGAAGTCAGTTGACCAGATGTATGTGATGTCATTCTGTAATCCAGCACTGAAATTATGTTTTAATACTTGATGAAACAGAAGTCTCAGGGCAGTCTGTTTTTGAAACCTGATAAAGAAGGACCACTCACCTATATTATCTTGCCTTGCTCTAGTAAGTGACCTAGGGAACAGTAATTTGTTAATCAGTCAGGAAATATAGTGAGATTAGTTAAGTATTGTTTTTATGTATCTGTGTGAATCTTTCCATCTGTGCTATTTTTAATATTCCCTGTGAATAAAACATTGGTGTTTATTGTAAATACATATTTAGTATTTTCATGTTCTTTTATTATTTATTATTAAATATATTTAAACTTTTCATTTGTGGCTGGTCTTTTAGAGAGTATTTTAACCTTTGAGAGTACTTGTATTTATTTGGTGACACTGTGGCCGCTTCTGAAAGGCTTGCTGCATTGGTCAAACACTACCATTTGTATTAGTATTAATTTTACTCAGTATAATTGGGTATCCTTGCAAGAGCCTTAGAGAAGCTGGCTTTGGAGTGTTCTGGTGCCAGTATCTACCTTAAAGTATGGGCAGAGGGGGCATAGCTAGTAAATCTGTGCCAGTCTTTCCCAGGTAGGTGTGTGTGTGTGTGTGTGTGTGTGTGTGTGTGTGTGTGTGTGTGTGTGTGTGTGTGTGTGTGTCTGTGTGTGTGTGTGTGTGTGTGTGTGTGTGTGCCTGTGTGTGTGTGAAAAATCAAATTTCAAAGAATGTGTATGTCAAGGAGCACTGATTTTACAGACAAGGAAGTGAAGAACTTTGCTTGGAACATTTGGCTGAGGACTAAACTCTGCAGCTGTGGTCAGTGTGGAGTCTTATTTGGGGCCTGGTGGGAGTGTGTTCCCTATGTGCTCTTAAAGGAAATTGTGCTTGGTACAGAGAGCTGCATCTGGAAATTCTGTTTGTATCTCTTTTTGTTCTATGTGAACATCCCTCACTGGTGTCCATGGTGAGGATTAAGGATCCTTGATTACTGGCCCAGAGGAGGATGTCACATATTGGTGAGCAGTGGTGTGGATATTAATTGAAGTTCTGTAGCCTGTAGGCAGTTGTCACTGAAGGTCTGGGTACTCTCAGCAGCCACAAGGTAAACATACATTCATTTTCACAACAGTTTTGTTTATTTTTTTGTTAGTTTAGTTCAAGTCAGGGAAAAGCTGGCAAAGATATCAGCAGGGAATTATGCCAGCTGACAAATGACAAAGAACCAGTTGGCTAAGGTTTGTGAAACCAACCTGAGACGAAAACCCAGTTCCAGGATGGAAGTGTGTTCCCTGTGTGCTCTTAAGGGAAATTGTGCTTGGTGCAGAGAGCTGCATCTGGAAATACTGTGTGTTTCTATTTTGTTCTAAGTGAACATCCCTCACTGGCGTCCATCCTTGAAAATCCTTGATCACTGGCCCAGAGGAAGGATGTCACAAGGACGTCTCTATTTCTTTCTCTTTGCCTGTACTCTGATATCAATCCTTTTTTTCTTCAAACACCTTTATTAAATTATCACTTGTGACATAGGCAAATTTGCATTCATATAAAAGTAATCAAACTATATTAACATAACAATCATTATACTTCACATATATTGCTATAAATTGTCTTAAAATGTTCCACAACACTGTAATGTCCCTTTCTGGTTTTGTCAGGTGTGAAGTAATATCATCTGCAAATCGAACCAGCTTTTCTTGAATACCATACCAATTATATCATTGAACTTCTGAGTCTCTTATTTTCTTTGCCAGCAGTTCTAAATATAATGCAAACAACAAAGGGAAAGAGGACACCCTTGCCTGGTTCCCCTATTCAAGCAGAAATTATTAGAGAGGACCCCATCCACTTTAATTTTTGCCTCCAATCCCTCGTATATACTCCTAATCAACCTTATCATTTTACCAGGGAAAGCAACAACTTCCATTGCGCTGCTCATGAAGCCCCAGCTTACTCTTTCAAATGCTTTCTCTGCATGAAAACCCGCCAACAACAGTGGAATTTTCTTACATTCTGCTTCCCTCTGGATCATCATTGTTCCGTTAATGTTATCAAATGTTTGCCTCCTGTCCACAAAACCACATTGATCCATTTCTATCAATTTTGGCATCACTTTTGCCATTCCTTTAGCAATAATAGATGTAAACACTTTATAATCATGGTTTAGTATTGAAACAGGCCTGTATGAAGCTGGGTCTGATGGATCTTTACCTCTTTAGGTGTTACAGCCACCACCACTTTCTTCCAGGATGTTGGTACTTCTCCTCCTCTTAAAATACTGTTAAACAAAACCTTGCAGATCTTTATCAGTTTTTTCCCCTCCTAGTTTCCAAACCTCCACAGGAATACCATCTATTCCTGGGGACTTTCCTGTAGATTGGTTATACATCACCATTTTATGTCATCCCCTCCTATCCTAACTGTTAGTAATCTAGCCTCATCTACCTCTAACCTTGGCATATTTCATTTGTCCATAAACATTTCTGTTTGCACCTTTTCTTGATTTCCAGATTTATCTGCTTTATACAGAGTTTCGTAACATTTCCAAAATGTTTCTAATACTTCTACAGGATTTCTTGTTATAGGCTCCCTAAGCTTGGTGACAGCCCTTTCTACTTTCTGTTGCTTGAGTCATGCTAAAAGTTTTTGTGCTCTGGAGTTATTACGAAAAAATCGTTTCTTGATAGTAGTCTTTCTAAATTCATACATACTATTGAGGTAATCCCTTATTTTTTGTTTAGTATTCTGCAGTTGCTTCTCTTCTTGTTCTGTAGGATTAGCCCTATTTTGCAATACTTTAACATTTGCCAGTCCCTCTAAATAGTTCTTGTTACTTTTTAACCATATCTCCCTTTCCTTTAGTTGTACCCTAGCTTTAAAATTCACTTTAATTTTATCCCACTCCTCAGCAATATTTTCAGAAGAACTGTCTATTTTCTCTAATAGCTCCTGAATAATTCCCAAAATCCATTTGTTAAATTCCTCTCTTTTAAAAAGATAGGTGGGAAAGTGCCAGTGTTTCATTTTTATTCCATTACGTTGTGTTTTATTATAGTTATTATTGGTGTGTGATCTGAAATATGGTCTGATTTGACCAGCGAGAAAGTGACAGTTGGTGGGGAGCAAAGCTTTCCCACATTGGTAAGGACCAAGTCCAGGATTTTATTGCCTCTTCTTGTTGAGATGTGGACTAGCTGGCCCAGAGAGTTTGTATTAATGAAGTCCAGAAATGTCTGGGTGTTCAAGTATCCTTGTTAATGGAGAGTTAGTTGAAGTCTCCTAGGAGACTAGTGGTTGGCTTAAAGGATAGAGACTCCATACTATTTATGTAGGAGGTATGGACTGAGGGGTTCTATAGTTAGCTATGATGTGGTAAGGGGTTTTCTTAATAGTAAGAAAAATGAAGAAAATCAGGTGCATGCTTAGCGATATCAGAAACAATTGAGAGCTACAGCAACAGAAACCCCCCCATAAAAAAAAAAAAACTATGTCACCTGTCACAGTACTCCTGTACCTGCTCATCTGGTCACAGAACATCAAGGGGGGACAAAAAGTAGTCCAGCTCCATTGCGAATATTTGCTTATAAATGGGCACATGTTTGAATGGAGTTTGTCATCCAGGTATGATCAAGTGACATCTGTTCCTCTTTTTCCTTATGTGTTGAAAATCAAGTGGTTGTTAGATTCAACTCATACCTTTCGACTACTCTTATTTAGGTATAGTGCTATGATTTTGCCATCAGATTTAGCCTTGCTAATCTTAGATTTACAGTGTTCCTCTTAAAGTCAGACCTGTTTATAGGTACATGCTGTATTAAATTCATAAATTAAGCCTGCGCAAAAATCCACTACCACTAACTATACAGGGTACAGTGTATAAACAACTTCTGTTGTGAAAAATAAGGAAGTGCTCCTCTTTCTGACTCTCGGCTATGTTTTTAAAGACCAGTGCTGTGACTTTTTAACTTTTAGAGGTTGAGAAGTACAATTCAGCATACAAGTCAAAAGCTTGCGCGTTGAATATAATGAAGGAAAGTTTAAGAAATTTTAACCAGATGAGAAGGGGAGATTGGGTGCACTGTATATTGAATGGGGAGACATGGGTCCCATTGTAATCCACCATTAACTTGGTCTGTAAGGACAAATAACTTTATCTTCATGCAGTATGTACTGTTGCATAGGGGTCTAAATTGCTGGGGTGAGCAAGCCTGTGTAATAAAATCAAGGAACCAAAAAAAAAAATGCCTTGTTACAAAACAATTTCTGTTTATTAGTATTAGTCCTTAGTCCCTCAGATTTTACATCCTTCAAATCTTTACTACTTAGAAGAAAATGTATGATTTTTGCTTCCTCTGTAATGTCATCTCAATAAAGATATGTTTTAGACATTTACTAAATTCCTCAGAATACAAACAGTGTCAGTACTTACCTCAATTTGTAGCAGACCATGGAGTGTTACTGTGTGAGAGGGAAAGAAGTAAGATGACATGCTGGTGAGTAGCCTGATGTCTCACTACTGGCTTTACTTTGGTGCTATTTTTGTTTCTTTAAAGTAAAGCTTTTGCTAATACATTAATAATATAAATTAAATACTTACCTATGAGGAGTTCAGAGGGTGGGAATATATTTTTGTTTTATTTATTTTTTTTAAATTAAACTAAATGCAAAAAAAAATTACCTTGGCATCCAAAATTTTAGCCACTTCACTTGGTGTTGAGATAATGCTACATCTAATATTATAGCAATAACCCACGCCTGGGTGTGGGTAATGCGGGATTTAACCACGGTTGGCGTGGTTTGGTCCCGAGGGACCAAACAAAGACAACCGTGGTTAAATCCGCATACACACCCAGAAGTGGTTATTGCTATTATAATGACATTATTTAAGAAAAGAAATAATTACTTTTCTTAAATAACGGCATTGTATAATGCCTTTTGCTGCCCTTCCAGCTGTCTGGTATTCATGACAGTTCTGATGTACTGCGCATGCCTACGCAGTACATCAGAGCTGTGGGCAAAAGCAATGGAGAACGCAAGATCTCTGTTGCTTTTTACTGTTTTGCTATGTTAAATGGGTTTAACATAGCGAGACAGCTTTAAAATAAGCAACGGAGATCTCCGTTACTTATTTTAAAGCTGTCTCGCTATGTTAAACCCATTTAATATAGCGAGACAGGTTTAAAAGCAACGGAGATCGCAAGATCTCCGTTGCTTTACACTGTCGCTATGTTAAAGGAGTTTAACATAGCGAGACAGCTTTAAAAAGCAACGGAGATCTGCGTTGCTTTTTAAACCTGTCGCTATGTTAAACTCTTTTAACATAGCGAGAATGTTTATACTAACGGAAAAAGTCCGGGCGACCGGACCTTTTTCCGTTAGTATATTGAGGGATTTACAATGGGCACGCTGGTTGGGCTGGCCAATCAGCGTGCACGTTTTAGAGGAAGAATTGTATAATAAGGGTTAACTCCTTTATAGCAGGCAGCTGTGATAAGGGTGTAAGACAATTGAATTTTCCTTTAGTTGAAAGCAAAAAAGCAGGTACAGGTGATTGAAATGCTTTTGTCTGTATGAGATCGCAGAACAGTGGAGATTGAGAAATTTGCCCTTTCTCCACTGTAGTGTGATCTCGGAGTTAATTTATATAAGTTGCAGGTTGTGGTGGTGCAAGGGGGTATGACCCCTGCAAAAATAATGATTTCCATGTTTTTCTTTTGTTTTTTGTTGATTTGTGTTTTGAGCATTAAAGCTTGTTAAATTCTCGGATGATCTTTGGAAGATTTGACCATGATGAGTTATATCCTAGCAACGTAACTATATTTTCAGATTTCAAGGCTTGTCTGAAAAATTTGATAAAATATAGAACGAATCAAATCTAAATGACTTGTGAACTTTAAATGCAGTTAAAATGAGAAAGAATAATGTTGACCAACAAAAGCTCTTGTTTATTTGTTTCATTTCAACTTTATTTGTAACGACAATGTAAATACTGTATAGTTCTCTTTCCTAGGTGAAAGTGTTTCAGAATTGTTTTCTGCTTTCATGCTGTATGCAGAATTGATTTTTTGCTTTTGCTTATTTCTGTAAATGTCTGATTATATTCACTTAGACTAGACCTGAAATTGATCCATGGTGATTATTGCACTACCCCGGTAAACGAATTGTAGAAATTATCGTGAATCAAATGAAAATGTTTTCATCAATATTATAGTGCAAAATATAGTAGACTTATATTTCTGTTATAATTTTTCACAAACAACTCTGTATGCATTTGAAAACTGTACAAAACACCTTCATAGTATGAGCAGTACTTTGTTCAACCATGCCTGAGGTTTATATGACTGGAAGCAGTTCCTCTCTCGATGTTTCCTTTTTCAGATATTCACAGGCAATCACACATATCTGCATAACTGAAAATACAATATTTAAGAAACTGTGTAGCTTACAGTCTGCCTTCCATATGGCCATTGATAGTGTATTTTCTGTATCTCCTCAAGATATTTCATGAGGTCCGTTAAAAAACATACAGTTCACTTAAACACAAAAACATGAATAACAAGTTGCGAACAATTGCCAATATTTCTACTGCATTGCATCCTAGACACACAGCACAAAGAGTGCTTTGTTGG